>NC_088651.1:8067371-8287212 GCF_964019385.1 Sycon ciliatum | reverse complement strand
TGTATGTATGTCGGGTGCTGGGCTGGTAATGCCTGCAACAGTGTATGTATGTCGGGTACTGGGCTGGTAATGCCTGCAACAGTGTATGGTGTAAAACCTACACAGATGTTGCCGGTGAGGATCACGAGATACATGTACATGACTAAGCATACTGTGAGAAGCACAAATACATTACTATAACTTGTGCCCACAATTTCCATGTTACATCACTATACATGCTGTGAGGAGTATACAGGGCAAACTCACCTTGAAATAATAACTAGGGCATGGTTCTAGCCAATAGGGGGGGGGGGGGGGGGGGGGGGCCTTACTCATTTTCCGATTTTTGTGTTCTTCATGCAATTCAACGAAAATACAGTCGAAAGTCACTATTAGATGGTTCATAAAGGCACCTTTGTCTGGAGTGAAGTCGGGGATTCGGCCCATACGTTGCATTTAGCGTGGCAAGACTACATGTATATTGGAAAGTGGACAATGGGATACAGGGTAACTGTTTCCCATGCCCCCCCCCCCCCTACTGTTTCCCATGCCCCCCCCCCCCCTACTGTTTCCCATGCCCCCCCCCCTACTGTTCCCCCCCCCCTCTACTATTTTAACCTGGCTAGAACCCTGTAGTGTGTATAGTATTAATTCCCGTAGCTATGTAGCTATGTAGCTATGTAGCTATGCAGAAGACGTTACTTAATTCCCGTAGCTATGTAGCTATGTAGCTATGTAGCTATGCAGAAGACGTTACTTAATTCCCGTAGCTATGTAGCTATGTAGCTATGTAGCTATGCAGAAGACGTTACTTAATTCCCGTAGCTATGTAGCTATGTAGCTATGTAGCTATGCAGAAGACGTTACTTAATTCCCGTAGCTATGTAGCTATGTAGCTATGTAGCTATGCAGAAGACGTTACTTAATTCCCGTAGCTATGTAGCTATGTAGCTATGTAGCTATGCAGAAGACGTTACTTAATTCCCGTAGCTATGCAGAAGACGTTACTTCAGTAACGTCTGGCGCTAGCCAGGGTCCACACAGCTTTAGTTTGGTATTTGTTTGTTTGTGTCACGCCTGGCGCTATGCCGTATCTGTCCCGTACCGTATCGTACTATCAAACACAGCTGGCCACAAACAGCTGGCCACAATATTTGCTGGCTCCCGTATCTGTCCCGTACCGTACCGTACCATCAAACACAGCTGGCCACAAACAGCTGGCCACAATATTCGTCGTATTATGTATACGACTCCCTGATGTACTAGTATAGGGAGACTTTCTGGAAAGAAATAGGGAGACGAGGAGGAAATACAATAATTAGAATGGACGTTAGTTGCCGAATAGGTGATAGAATGCGTCAGCAAAAACATACTTTGGAAGAGAGATCCCGTCGTCTCCAAAATAAGCGTGAACGGGCGAGTCAGCGCCGGTCACAGGAAACGTCGGAAGAGAGATCCCGTCGACTCCAGAATGCCCGTGATTGGCAGAGTCAGCGCCGGTCCCAGGAAACGTCAGGACAGACATCCTGTCGACTCCAGAACGCCCGCGATCGGCAGAGTCAGCGCCGGTCCCAGGAAACATTTCCATCAGTTCTAACAACATGCACGATGAGCTAAGCAACAAAACATAGCGCAGGGCCCTGAGCTTCCAAGCTCTCTCGTTTTTTTATTTTTACATCACAAGTCAAACGGGCAATCATGCCCAATGTTATGATGACGATGGAAAGGGGGGAAAGGTTTAAGAACAAGATTAGATAACCTGGACTAAAGAGAGTGAAGAAAACAGTGAGTCTAGGAATCTCTCAGGATAAGGATCATCTTGAGATGAAGTAAATTGCAGTATGGCCGAAAGCTCTGTCGCAATATTTTATCTTAATAACACCTCAGAAGTAGCGACAAACTCGGCCATTTGAAAATAATCTTAACCGTCCACCTCTCCACACTGCACTCTTGGCCCACATTCACAACACCACTCCATAGCGAGGAAGTTCCTTCTTGGGTAGATGTTCCGTATCCTCTAGACAGCTGTTTCGCTGTTTCGTCGCAGTGATTCTAATAGATTGTCTGCTTCCCGTGCTTGTCTAAAGTCTAGTGCCATCTGTATGCATGTTCCAGCAGCACTGTGCGTTTCGTTATCACCTTTAGAACTTTTGTCACCTTCAACTTTTTTGGGTATGCCACTTTTCTATGTAGAAAGTGCGCAATTGCACCACTTTACCCTATAGATATACTCATTCCTTTATCTGCTATTCATCTGTTATCTTCCTCCACTGAGGAGCTCTTAATGATCGAAACAGCTGTTTGGAGGATATGGAACATCTACCCAAGAACGAACTTCCTCGCTATGGAGTGGTGTTGTGAATGTGGGCCAAGAGCGCAGTGCGGAGAGGTGGACCGTTAAGATAATAACACCTGTCCTAACATTCAGCACGTCCCGGCCAGGCCTCTACAGGCTCTCCTTTGTAGTTTCTTGTCTGATACGATACACAACAGACAACAGTACAGTCACCATGTACATACCAGTGCACCACGATGCTGTACCATGCTAATAGGGTGATGTGTACGTAGGTTATTGAAACAATTCCTCCGTGTACATATCCGGTGATGTGTACTCCAAGTATATAATACATCATATTATGATGTGTGTGTGTGTGTGTGTGTGTGTGTGTGTGTGTGTGTGTGTGTGTGTGTGTGTATGTGTGTGTGTGTGTGTGTGTGTGTGTGTGTGTGTGTGTGTGTGTGTGTGTGTGCGTGTGTATGTGTGTGTGTACAATACATGTGCAGGTGCAAGTGTGCAGTATCAACCTTTTCAAACAGGTTCAATATTCAGTCGACGCTACTATTCATATTTAGTGTTCAGCGGAGGTGGTGTGACTGTAAGTACTGGCTATACACTGTACTGTCTACACTGTACTGGCTATACACTGTACTGTCTATACACTGTGCTGGCTATACACTGTACTGTCTATACACTGTACTGGCTATACACTGTGCTGGCTATACACTGTACTGGCTATACACTGTGCTGGCTATACACTGTACTGGCTATACACTGTACTGGCTATACAATGTACTGTCTATACACTGTACTGGCTATACACTGTACTGGCTATACACTGTACTGGCTATACACTGTACTGGCTATACACTGTACTGGCTATACACTGTACTGTCTATACACTGTACTGGCTATACACTGTACTGGCTATACACTGTACTGGCTATACACTGTACTGTCTATACACTGTACTGGCTATACACTGTACTGGCTATACACTGTACTGGCTATACACTGTACTGTCTATACACTGTACTGGCTATACACTGTACTGGCTATACACTGTACTGGCTATACACTGTACTGTCTATACACTGTACTGGCTATACACTGTACTGTCTATACACTGTACTGTCTATACACTGTACTGGCTATACACTGTACTGTCTATACACTGTACTGGCTATACACTGTGCTGGCTATACACTGTACTGTCTATACACTGTACTGGCTATACACTGTACTGGCTATACACTGTACTGGCTATACACTGTACTGTCTATACACTGTACTGGCTATACACTGTACTGGCTATACACTGTACTGTCTATACACTGTACTGGCTATACACTGTACTGTCTATACACTGTACTGTCTATACACTGTACTGGCTATACACTGTACTGTCTATACACTGTACTGGCTATACACTGTGCTGGCTATACACTGTACTGTCTATACACTGTACTGGCTATACACTGTACTGGCTATACACTGTACTGGCTATACACTGTACTGGCTATACACTGTACTGGCTATACACTGTACTGTCTATACAATGTACTGGCTATACACTGTACTGGCTATACACTGTACTGGCTGTACACTGTACTGGCTATACACTGTACTGTCTACACACTGTACTGGCTATACACTGTACTGGCTGTACACTGTACTGTCTATACACTGTACTGGCTATACACTGTACTGTCTATACACTGTACTGGCTATACACTGTACTGTCTACACACTGTACTGGCTATACACTGTACTGGCTATACACTGTACTGTCTATACACTGTACTGGCTATACACTGTACTGTCTATACACTGTACTGGCTATACACTGTACTGGCTATACACTGTACTGGCTATACACTGTACTGGCTATACACTGTACTGGCTGTACACTGTACTGGCTATACACTGTACTGTCTATACACTGTACTGGCTATACACTGTGCTGGCTATACACTGTACTGTCTATACACTGTACTGGCTATACACTGTACTGGCTATACACTGTACTGGCTATACACTGTACTGGCTATACACTGTACTGGCTATACACTGTACTGGCTATACACTGTACTGGCTGTACACTGTACTGGCTATACACTGTACTGTCTATACACTGTACTGGCTATACACTGTACTGTCTATACAATGTACTGGCTATACACTGTACTGGCTATACACTGTACTGGCTGTACACTGTACTGGCTATACACTGTACTGTCTACACACTGTACTGGCTATACACTGTACTGGCTGTACACTGTACTGTCTATACACTGTACTGGCTATACACTGTACTGTCTATACACTGTACTGGCTATACACTGTACTGTCTACACACTGTACTGGCTATACACTGTACTGGCTATACACTGTACTGTCTATACACTGTACTGGCTATACACTGTACTGTCTATACACTGTACTGGCTATACACTGTACTGGCTATACACTGTACTGGCTATACACTGTACTGGCTATACACTGTACTGGCTGTACACTGTACTGGCTATACACTGTACTGGCTATACACTGTACTGGCTATACACTGTACTGGCTATACACTGTACTGGCTATACACTGTACTGGCTATACACTGTACTGTCTACACACTGTACTGGCTATACACTGTACTGGCTATACACTGTACTGGCTATACACTGTACTGGCTATACACTGTACTGGCTATACACTGTACTGGCTATACACTGTACTGGCTATACAGTATACACTGTACTGGCTATACACTGTACTGGCTACCTGAATACACTGTGCAGTACAGTGTGCAGTACAGTCATGCTGTCATGTAATTTACTTTAATGATGTCACACACTTTACTATAATGATGTCATGTAGTTGTGCAGTAATGATGTCAACCACGAATCACAGAGCAACAAGCATTGTTGTTACCAATGATGTCATGCTATTGGGCTATACTAAATAGACAATTGTTGTGTGTTGATTGCTCCAGGACATGAAGCCATTGGTAACAACAAAGCTTGCTGCTCTGCAATTCGTGGTTTTATACTCTGCTCATATGAGTATTGAGCACATTTTTGAGCAGGCGAATTTCTCTTTGAAGTAATAATTCCATGTTGATTTACAGTGCTGTTGTCATCTACTGTAAAAAGCAGAACTTTTCTGTGGTGTTTTATTTCCGGTGACTTTGGTGCCGACTATTTTTACCGAAAATAAAACGCACCGAAAATTTCGGTACTACCGGTACTGTATAGATGTACAGTTGTGCTCACTGAAATCCGACCCAATGTTTTTATACTCTGGCGCCCTCAACTTCCACGGCCCTTGACGCCCTAGCAGTGGAATGAATGCGGCTGGACGTACACATGTACACCCACAATGATGTAATAGGAACTGGTCCAGGGCGCCAGCTTTGCACTTTGGGTCGGATTTCAGTGAGCGCAACTGTACTACTAGTACACTTACCTGGAAAACGGGTTTTACCGAAAATTTCCCTCCACCGAACCGCCGATTTTTTTAGACCACATCGACAGGCACAGACAGTCTCACATTCATGTATGGTTGTGCGGTGCAAACCTCTAGCTAAGGACCACCTGCCACTAGCACCAAGGGGTGGTCGTTAGTCACAGGTTTTACTGTAATATCCGATGATCATGTGTACGCATAGGTGCATGTATGCACATGTGTGTATAAATCATGTAACTCAATCTATGGTTTTATGTATGTTCACGGGTGTGTCTGCACGTGTGTGTATGTGTGTGCATGTGTGTGTGTGTGTGTGTGTGTGTGTGTGTGTGTGTGTGTGTATGTGTGTGCATGTGTGTGTGTGTGTGTGTGTGTGTGTGTGTGTATGTGTGTGCATGTGTGTGTGTGTGTATGTGTGTGTGTGTATATGTGTGTGTGTGTGTGTGTGTATGTGTGTGTGTGTGTGTGTGTGTGTGTGTGTGTGTGTATGTGTGTGTGTGTGTGTGTGTGTGTGTATGCATATGTGTATGCACATGCGTATTACTGTTGCGGATCAATAGAAGCAGAATATCACATTATACAACAATGCACGGTCAAGGAAATATGGCTGGCAAGATTTCTCATTGACATATGCTGCAACAAGCAAACAGTTGACAGTGTGTGTAGGTGGCACAGAACTGGCAAAGACTACTTTGTCTTCAGCACCACTAACTGGGACACTCAATGGAATCGGTTCTACAACACTGCGATCTTTTACCGGATTTCATGACATTCGATTTGTTTCTAAGGTTTTGACTTCCACAGAACTTGAAGCTTTCATAGGTAAGTGTTTCTGGTTAGGTGTTTGTACAAGTAGGTAGGTGTAGCGCTAATATGTACATGTAGGTGTGTAGGTAGGTGTAAGCTATGAATATTTGAATTGCGGTTCATATTCTACAATGTAGCCTAAGGTTGAATAAGCCCAAGCATATTATTCTCATGTAAGCGGCCCCGGAGTGTGACCTTACTACACTAAGACTCTCACACCATACAAACTTAGCTGCACTCTGCCACGCGATCATCCCTTTCCCAGGCTGGCTATACATTTAAGGCGGGGCAATTTCGCGAGACGGGCCGCTCTCCCGTACTTTGCGATGCTGTAGATCACAAGTGTACTAGGCAAAGTGTCATTGTAGCTTGATATAAAATGTAACATTGTGTTTTCTCGTTGACCTGTATTGCATTTGGATGCATTGCAGCACATTGCCATGTGGGTATGCTGTGTGATGCTATTCATAGATTGTGATATCCTCAACAGCACTACGTCCTGTACGATCTGCTCGGGTCTATCAAAAGATGGCGTATGTCTTCCCACGCTATCTTACGTGTGCGGTGATGGATATTTTCTGGATCAAACCGCATTCAAGTGTGAAAGTAAGGCATTCTGCTGGTTTTACATTTTAGTGTAAGAGTGAGTGAGCGAGAAAGAGGGAGAGAGAGAGAGAGAGAGTGAGTGAGAGGGAGAGAGCGAGAGGGAGAGAGGGAGGGAGAGACAGACAGACAGACAGACAGACAGACAGACAGGCAGACAGACAGGCAGACAGACAGACAGACAGACAGACAGACAGACAGAGGACATAAACGCTCGGAGTGAGTGTGAGAGAGAGATTGAAGGAGCATGAGAGAATGAGGGAGTGGGAGAGAGTGATGCTCTATAGTACTTGCCAATACATGTACCGTAAAGTCTGCTGCAAACGCCCACCCCATTTTTGCAAGATCTCCTGGCCTAGACGCACTGACCCCATGCACTTTCACCCCTGCTGTACGAAAGTGCATCTCACACCGTAGCGTGAGGAGTGCTCTGCTACGGTAAACTATGTCCATTTTCCGGGTTTCAAAATGTTTTTGGACACTAGTTACGAGCTAGCTCCTAGTGATTTTATGATGTTGGTTGTTTTAGTTCGCAAATCCAAACGGCAGTTACTTCGGAATAACAAGGTAGCGAAGAACAGGCTATTGCAGGAACCTTAGTACACTTCTGACGGTGTTTCAAGCGTTGAAGCCATCATTTCCCAATCACGCAACGCGCAAAGGCAAGGGTTTTTTCGAGCACTTCAGAGTTTTCAACAAAATAGCAGCGACTCCCTAGGTGTAGCTTCTGTGACATCCCCCCTGTTCGACTTGCAACTGCAATACTGCGACGTTGAAGGACGCTTCGTCAGAACAATCACCATTCCATTCTGAAAGCGCGACATTGTGGCACTGTAGAAATTTCATGATTTGAAAACCAGATGGATTCTACGGCATTACTTCATGGAGAACGAACTAATAACAAAGACGACTCATTCATAGTATGAAAGGAAATCTTGACCGAAGTTTTTTCTTTGCAGCAAGATAATGACAATCGCTTTTCCAGAGCCTCTTGGTAAGACATAGGCAGTTTGTAGGCATTTTAGTCGTTCTCGTACGCATTCAACCTTCATGCCAGTTTTCTACAACTATATTGACTTGGAAAAGACGAAAATAGTATGGACCCGCTGGGGTGGGCGTTTGCAGCGAAGTGGGCGTTTGCAGCGGACTTTACGATACTACCACATCGCTGGCCTCAAGCGAAGGTTCCTGGTTCGTATCCTAGTGGTGACAGTCAATTGTTTCTTCAGACTTTTCCCGTTTGCATCTTTCCCTCAAACCAATGAATACTTTAACAAATTTCAAAAATAATTTTTCCTGTGGGAAGCATTAAAAAAAGAAGGAGAGAAGATAACACCAGTTGTAGCCAATGCCACCATCAATCCTAATCAATTCACTACAATGATACCAGCCTGTTCACGTTCTCTTCTCTTGCTTACTTGCACAGAGGTACACAGTTGTTCACTCCGAGGTTCTCAACCAGCAGACACTAGTGCATCAGTGTGCCCAATATTTAACTGCAAAGTATCTGTTGTGATACCACTGACTTATACCACGGGATGTGCTAAGCAGCTGAGTGGCTGGGAAACAATCCACAGTGGATCATGCTCACTGAAACTTCTCGTGTGGGAGAAGACTGCTTCAACAACTTACAAAAATATCTTCCAGTCATCCGTCACAGCATTTAGCTCGTCCAGTGGCGCAGTCTACTACCGGCAGAGATTTACAAGTACGGGGGATAAGTTGATAATCCATGCCAACCAATCCCTCTACTTTGGATTTGCGCAAACCAACAGTGGCTGCGGAATTCGTGGTAAATACACCTCTACCGGCGATGCCTTCTACACACGATCCACAATCACTGTGGGAACGGAATGGGCAGTTAGTTCTGCATCATATGTACTTCCTACATTCCGTATCATCTTGGATGGTAAGGCGCTGATGTTGTTAGTGTCATTGCAGTCTGAGTGTAAATTTATGCTGGCCACACTTCTTCAAAACAGTTTACATGTGTACTATGTGTACTATGGCCTTGCATGATCAATCCCTTCATTTACTCTAAAATAGTAGAACTGGAAGAACTTAACCCTCCAATCCGAAAAATACTCTTGGTTCATGTGCTGTATAGAGTTGCCTATGTTACCCTCCAAGCACTATTGCCCCCCCCCCCACACACACACACATACACAACAAGTACTACCCCCCCCCCCCCCACACACACACCAAGTACTGTTGTCTCCCCCCCCCCCACACACACATACACACATAACAAGCCAAATATGAAGGAACAGGAAACATACGCGACACAAGGTCTTCTATATGATACAGTTCTCACAGGTCCTGGAACTCTGAAAGAAAGACGATGGGCCGGGAGTTGCCTGGTGTTTGTTGTCTCATACTCTTAGAATATTGCAAAAATTCTCTACCAACAAACTTGCATGTGGTCTCTTCCAAACAAACTTGTGCCCACCCCAAACAAGCTTGTTGGGAAATGTGCCATGAAGATCCACACGGTGAGGGGTAGCGCTCAATGGTGGTCGTTGTCACTGAGCACAATACAGCAGGATAGAAGGTCAGTGCTGACAAGCACAATTCAGGCGAGCATCCACCCAAGCATGCATGAAATCTCCATGGTTGAAATTATTCACTCCCCGATCCTGACCATGGTGTGTGAAATGCAATGGTCATGTGTGCCTGGCTGGCCGCTGGCCGCATGCACAGGGCTTACATCAGTATAATGATTGCATTTGAATGAAGTGGTATTTGGAATGTGCTACTGCTCCTTTTGATGCTGTTGCTTTACTGTGGCTGCTGTTTTCATGAAGAAGAAACTGCTGTTTTCATGAAGAAGAAACTGCTGTTGTGGCTGCTAATAATGTGACTGCTACTGATGGTGTTTGGATTTCAGATATACCTGGACCAACAACTACCCCAACCACCACACCAACAACTACACCAACTACCACACCAACCACTACCCCACCAACTACCACACCACCCACCACACCAACCACTACCCCGACTACAACACCAACCACCACACCAACTACCTCACCAACTACCACACCAACCACCACACCACCCACCACACCAACCACTACCCCGACCACCACACCAACCACTACCCCGACTACCCCACCAACTACCTCACCAACCACCACACCACCCACCACACCCACCACTACCCCAACTACAACACCAACCACCACACCAACTACCCCACCAACTACCACACCAACCACCACACCAACCACTACCCCGACTACAACACCAACCACCACACCAACCACCACACCACCCACCATACCAACCACTACCCCGACTACAACACCAACCACCACACCAACTACCCCACCAACTACCACACCAACCACCACACCAACCACTACCCCGACTACAACACCAACCACCACACCAACTACCCCACCAACTACCACACCAACCACCACACCAACCACCACACCAACCACTACCCCGACTACAACACCAACCACCACACCAACTACCCCACCAACTACCACACCAACCACCACACCACCCACCACACCAACCACTACCCCGACTACAACACCAACCACCACACCAACTACCCCACCAACTACCACACCAACCACCACACCATCCACCACACCAACCACTACCCCGACTACAACACCAACCACCACACCAACTACCCCACCAACTACCACACCAACCACCACACCACCCACCACACCAACCACTACCCCGACTACAACACCAGCCACCACACCAACTACCCCACCAACTACCCCACCAACCACCACACCACCCACCACACCAACCACTACCCTGACCACCACACCAACCACTACCCCGACTACCACACCAACCACCACACCAACTACCCCACCAACTACCACACCAACCACCACACCACCCACTACCCCAACCACCACACCGACCACCACACTAACCACCACACCAACTACCCCACCACCTACCACACCGACCACCAGACCAACCATCACACCAACCACCACCCCGACTACCACACCAACCACCGCACCAACTACCACACCGACCACTACCCCGACCACCACACCAACCACTACCCCGACCACCCCACCAACCACCGCACCAACCACCACACCAACCACCACGCCAACCACCACGCCAACCACCACACCAACCACCACGTCAACCACCACACCAACCACCACACCAACCACCGTACCAACCACCACACCAATCACCACCCCAACCATCATACCAATGATTGCCACCACAACTGTGCCACAAGCCACATCATCAGTGCCCACATCTCAGGATCTATCAGTAGCAACATCCAATACTAATATCACCAGCACAACAGCTTTTATCGTTGTTGATGTTGATGGTGGTGGAAATGATAGCCAGTTATCTGGATCTGCTAATCTTGCAATACCGGTTGGGGCTGCAGTCGGCGGAGCAGCTTTCTTACTGATAGTATTGGTCATTGTCCTGTTATACCGACGTCATCATCGACATACACACAGTGAAATGAAGGTGAATGAATCATCAACTGGTATGATGGCATTTTCAAGTGGGACCTATGGATACCCGTCAAATGAAGTTATTCCAATTGCAGGTACATGTATGTGTTACTTTTAAGTTTGTAATCAATTTCTAGAAATCCATGCATGGAGTTATTATCCATGCATGGAGTTATTATTTTCCTAAGAAATTGCTACTTTTCAGCTCCGTCTGGCGCTTATGAATGAATTTTATTCTGCAAGTG
Organism: Sycon ciliatum; assembly: GCF_964019385.1. Lineage (NCBI taxonomy): Eukaryota > Metazoa > Porifera > Calcarea > Leucosolenida > Sycettidae > Sycon > Sycon ciliatum. The sequence goes on along the minus strand of NC_088651.1, from coordinate 8,275,366 downwards.
CAACTTCAGAATAGAGCGTTCTTAAGGTGGGACCAACGGTCGCGTTTTGGGATCAGGCGGAAGATCGCTGGTGAACAGGCGAAGCCCAGTTCGTGTTCAGTTTGTGCGGGAATGGAGTCATGGAGTCATGGAGTCATGGAGGTGAAGGAAGCACTAGAATGGTGCTCGACTTGATGTCTGACACTCATATTGAGTCAGAGCCGCTGCCAGGAAGCCCTTCCATGGCTTTGGCGAAAAAGAATGAACTTCAGAATTGCTCCAAGCGCTGTTGGAGACGAGCCTGTTCCACCTCGTATACTTTTCGATGCGTTTTCACATGCGACCTTTTCACCACTTTGCACAATCTCGGGGTGAGCACCGCTGGCAGGCATGGGGCTGCATTCTTGACAAATTTCTATACCCGCCCAATGCCATGTTTTCATGGAGAGCAAGAAGCAGGTAGGAACTAGAAAGTATCTTCATGCAGAGAAAACAGTGGCTTGTAACCTCACTTGGATCCAATTAGATCAGGCATGGAATCAGGGACTCTACCTGCAGTCACCCATTCAATAGCATGGTATAGCTTGAAATAGCCTGGAATAGCCAGGCATGACCTGGTGTAGCCCACAGTAGCACGATTTACTAGGGTTCCCTGTAAGAAGGTAATTCATTGCCTGTTGGGATTCCTGCTATCATCGAATCTACTAACGAATGGTTCTTGCATTCGGAGTCATTGATTTGTCCAACAAGTAACAACAGGGATGGCTAGAGTATACTGAAGGAAATGATATAAGTAAAATGCCAAGGGAAATTTAATGTGTATAGCAAATTTAAGACACCAGGACAGAAAAAGCATATAAAACCAAACCAATGATGAACAGACTACAGTATAGCTATATGACATAGTAAGAGGAATCACATCAGGCTAGCTCTAGAGAGAACGCGATCGTCATACTGTAGTAGACAAAACTAGCTGAGCTCCTTGACAGGTATGATGCCCTCAGTGACAGCCACTGTGTATGTACGTAGTGCCAGAATAATATGCAACACATGAAAGAGATTATTCATTGGTTTAAGGGAAAGATGTGAACGGGAAAAGTCTGAAGAAAAGATGACTGTCACCACCAGGATTCGAACCAGTGACCCTTGCTTATGGCCAGTGATGCTCTGCCACTAAGCTATGATGTTATCGTCATCCAAGCAGAGACCGTTCAACATTTTCTCCAGACTTCGAAACTCACACTTCCTGTGAATCCACACAGGTGGGTGGGACACAACCCTCACTGTACCCACACACTTCACATACAAACTAGCATGCGGGGATCCCCAAGTCTTAAAATATTCATTGGTTTCATGGAAAGATGCAAACAGGAAAAGTCTTTAGAAAAAAATGAAAATATTAAAAGAAAGGACAACATGTCACGAGTTATGACTAACTGTCCACCAACGTACACAGTCAGCGAGTGCAACAAAAACGCAGAAACTGACAAGGAGTACTGAGATATTCAATGATCTGACACCTAGCTCCAACACTTCTACGAGGCGCCAACCAACAACCTTCCAACTTGGAAGGCTCAGGTTAGAAAAGGTCCAAGAGGGGAAGAAAAATGCAACGAAGAAGAGCGCGAGCTAAATCCCACGGCGACAAAGAATGCCAAAAGTTACTGGATGATGACAAAACTAAGTTAGTAAGACAATTGGACATACCAATTACTTTGGCTCAACATCCGAGTTCAGATTTGCACACCTGATGAGCCGCCATTAGCTAATCGGCGAAGCATACGTCGTGTACAACTACTTGCTATTGTATTTAACTAGTCCATCATAACTATTACATCATAATGCAGTTCGGTAGGATGTTCACGTTTCGGTTTGTCACAATTCGTCTTCGCTTAGCTTCCCCGTTCTATGTTTATACATAAACTTGAGCCTCCCAAGTAAGTTGGGTGGTCTGTTGCTTTGCACTGTTGAGTTGTAGTAGAACCGGTATGTCCAATTGTTTTTACTAACTTAGTTTCATCATCATCCAGTAACTTTCGGCATTCTTTGTTGCCGTGGGACTCAGCTCGTGCTCTTCTTCATTGCGCTTTCCTTCCCCTCTTGGACCTTTCCTAACCCAAGCCTTCCAAGTTGGAAGGTTGTTGGCTGGCGTCTCGTAGAAGTGTTGGAGCTAGGTGTCAGGTAGTCGAATGTCTCAGTACTCCTTGTCAGTTTCTGCATTTTTGTCGCACTCGCTGACTGTATAATTATGATCTGGTTACGTTGGTGGACAGTTAGTCATAACTCGTAACATATTGTCCTTTCTTATAATCCATGATTACTTTGGATTAACATCCGAGTTAAAAGAAAGATAAATAATTGAATGTGCAGTATATTTATATCTGTTTTGATCTTGTTAGATCTCGTTAACAGAGCTCAGAGTCACTGGTCAAACTGATCGCAATGAAATTCATGAACGGCGAATCATTTTCAAACCAGCTCAGAGCATCAAAATCTTAGTGCTCTAACTGCGACAACACACAGCGAGCTTTGCACAAAGGCAGATAGCTATGACGCTAACCAGTACAGGTCGTCCCCCGTTAATACGAGTCCGGTTAGTACATAAACCCCGTTAGTACATAAGAAATCTCAAGTCCCGGACGAAACGCGGTCACTTCCATACAAATTTTGTCGGTTAGTACATAATTCGTTAGTACATAAACCCCGTTAGTACATAACATTTCTCCGTACCCGCATGTCATCTACCTCAATAGTACATAATTTGTTGGTCTTTTGGCCTTCCAGTGGAGGCACATCGTGTTCTAGATTCTACTTGTGGACGCAATTAACTCAGAAACCAGAGCGCACATCACAAACCGACAAAGCTCTGTTTTTTTTTCGAGTGACTGTACAGGCGCGGCTGGGCATGTATCACGTAAACTGTAGAATCTTCGCTAACTGTGACCGTTATAACATAATTTTTATGTTTATATCGAGGGAATCAAGAATATCTCGCTGCCTAGTCGAGGTAGCAAGAAACACTCAGAAAAGTAGAAAAAAGTGAAAAATTCCGGTACACAAGCAAGTTATGTACACTTTCGTTTAGTACATAAACCCCGTTAATACATAACATTTGTCAAGTCCCAGAGATTATGTATTAACGAGGGACGACCTGTATATTGAACTGTACATTCCCCTTCGGGAACGGACACGATAATTTTATTTTTTTTTAATGTTTTTTTATTTAAACTTATGTACATGGGTCATACAGGGTGCTGTAAGATATTGGGCATGCCGGTGTCCAAATTAGTCCATATTCTGGACAGGTGGGGCGATATGCTGGGATATTTGTCTCGGACTGCCTCTTCTGTCCATGCGCATATTTGTATGCCCCGTGTGTTTTTTTTTGCGATAATGTTCATCTTTAGGAAATCTCAGCATACAGGATTCTGCACCATACATCAATAGGGAGGTGACCGTCAGCAAACCTACTGGTACAAGGAGAAACGGTGGCAGGGCCACATCACGCATGGCACTCATAGTAAGTAACACATCACGCATGGCACTCACAGTAAGAAACACGTGAAAAATCACACATCTACGTTCCATTAGTACATGTATGTGTACATTGTATGCAAGCTGACAATGAGCGGAAAGGTTGTCTGATGATTGGCACTACAGTCAACTTCGCGTATAACGACACTCGGCGGGGCATCAGAAAAGTGTCCTTATTCGCGAAGTGTCGTTATACCCGAAGTCCCATCATATGTTTTACAGTTGGACGTGACTTTGCTCTGGGCATGGAAATTCTGTCGTTATTCGCGAGTTGTCGTTATATCCGCAGTCGTTATTAGAGAAGTTGTCGTTATATCCGCAGTCGTTATTAGAGAAGTTGTCGTTATATCCGCAGTCGTTATTAGAGAAGGTGTCGTTATATCCGCAGTCGTTATTAGAGAAGTTGTCGTTATATCCGCAGTCGTTATTAGAGAAGTTGTCGTTATATCCGCAGTCGTTATTAGAGAAGGTGTCGTTATATCCGCAGTCGTTATTAGAGAAGTTGTCGTTATATCCGCAGTCGTTATTAGAGAAGTTGTCGTTATATCCGCAGTCGTTATTAGAGAAGTTGTCGTTATATCCGCAGTCGTTATTAGAGAAGTTGTCGTTATATCCGCAGTCGTTATTAGAGAAGTTGTCGTTATATCCGCAGTCGTTATTAGAGAAGTTGACTGTATTACTATTACTGTACCATAAAACTCAGAAATATTTTTCTGGTGAAAAGCAGTGATTTGAGTGTGAGCCAGTGTTGCTCACAACCAATGTTTTACTTATGAAGCTGCGTGATGCGTCCTACAAGATTTTAAATCGTTTTTCTTCCTCAAGGACAAGGACGCCATGGTTGTACGTGAAGTGGGCATTCAAGTTAGAGAAGTGCATATGTCAATCAGTTTGCAGCGCTCCTCATTTATTTACCCATCTTAACCGGTTTGCCCACTTCATTCCTGATGATGGTTATTTCATGACCGAAACGTTGAAATAAAATATTTTTTCTGGTGAAAAGCAGTGATTTGAGTGTGAGCCAGTGTTGCTCACAACTAATTTTTTACTTATGAAGCTGCGTGATGTGTCCTACAAGATTTTAAAACTCCGAGTTATAACAAAACAAAGTTTCTCGATTGTGAACTTGTTTCGCATGCTGCTATTTGTGGGTTGAGCACTTTCTCAAGACAATGGTAAATCCGCTTTGTACACTCTACATGTGTACGGATACATACTACATGCAGGGTTCTGTATGTATGTATGTATGTATGTATGTATGTATGTATGTATGTATGTATGTATGTATGTATGTATGTATGTATGTATGTATGTATGACTCATGACCGTTCTGGTGGTAGGGGCGCCATGTGTGTCATAAGGCAGCAGCATCAAAAGCACAGAAAAAAGAAAAAAAGAAAAACATAACTACACTGATAAACAAGCTGCCTGTACCTATCACGATCAGCAGCAACGAGAGAGAGAGAATTGTAAGATTCCTTAGGGTTCTAGTCTGGTCAAAATAGTAGGGGGGGGGGGGTATGGGAAATAGTAGGAGGGGGCATGGGAAATAGTAGGGGGCATGGAAAATAGTGGGGGGGGGGGGGCATGGGAAACAGGTACCCTGTAATCCATTTTCCATTTTCGAAAATTGTCTTGCCGTGCAAAACGCAACGTACAGGGCGAACCCCCGACTTCAAACCAGACAAAGGTGCCTTTATGAACTCTCTAGTAGTGACTATCGATCGCATTTCATTGAATGGCATGAAAAAAACCCACAAAAATCGACAAATGGGCACTTTAAAACCGGGAAGTTTGACGACCAAAAAGTGGAATGTTTTTTTTTGCAATTTTGGCATGATAACGTGCAGAAAGTTTAATGATGGCTACCTGGCCACCCATCTATATGCGTATCTTTACACAGACATCTCAGCCCAAGTTCGAGATAACATTTCTTGGAATAACGAAAAAAAATGGTTGTTAAAACACTAGAGGGCTAATTGTACTGTAAGCATTTCCTATAATTATGTCGACATGTATGTGTAAAATGTTACACGATGATCGCAAGGCACACAACGAAGGGAAAGAGAGGATTTGTTCAGAACTGTTTTCTTGTTACATTCATCAGTGGATTTACGTAACAATGGAATGGGGACTACTTGAAACTAATATTATACTGACAATTAAAAGTGAAAGAAAAGGAAAAAAGAGCGAAACAAAAAGGTGATTATACTACATGTATTCAGCGGGGGACAATTTCAGCAGGTAACAACATGCATGTGTGAATCATTAGCAAAACAAAGCAAACCTGAACAGATGGACATAAACTGGTAACTTTTCACTCACAAAGCGACTGTTCAGTACATGGGGTAGTGGTCCACCAGAGCAATCACACTCACCACCGTGGTGGTTTTCCAGAAATGAGTAGAAGCAAAAAACCACACTCGCAGCCACATAATAGATAAATAGCCGAAAAACATCTAAATCCATCAAAGAACCGCCAGCAAGCGGGAGAAAAGGCCGTGAAATCAAGTGAAACAGCATGGCCAGTGGTGAGCATGGGTGACTGGGCAGCAGGGGAGCGCCTGAAAAACAATGACTCCCTACATTCCTAGCCGCGACCGCTCAACCGGGCTAGAGGAAAAACACGCCTTTCGGCCAAAAAACCTTTCTATTTCATTAATTCCTGCCCCGCTGCCAGTCAGACCCAAGAATAGAGATAGCAAGAAATGGTATGTAATAACCGGTGTATGTCATAATCATAAGCCACACACATAGTAGGGCTAGGCGGATAATGCTCGCCGAAATCCCTCATTCTGCTTTTCGGTCTGCTCAATATTCTGCTCATGAAAGTGCATTTTCTGCTGAAATTTCTGCTGAAATCCAGTTATGTAAAAATACACTTGGCACACATAATTGGGTTCAGGATCTAAAAAGATGAGTCATGTGAAATACTAGACAAGGCATGAAAAAGAACACAATGTGGCCGGCGCAGGCGCACTTCAGATGAAGGCTAGCCACACTACATAATATGGCCCAGTTGCAGCGATTTTCGACCTTCGTTGCAATTTGCTTGTTTTGCGAACATTTTCAAGTCTGACTTCACTGGTGTCGTGATCCACGGAATACCCGTCCGCGGCCCGGCTTGCGCAGCAAAAGATGATTTGATTTGAATCTTTTCACACAGCGGGCTTTTTCAGCCCCCGTTCTGCCGAAATATGCTCGACCCCCCAAACAGGCGTTTTCTGCCGAAAATTCTGCCGGCATTATCCGCCAAGCCCTAACACATAGGCATAGATTGTCAAGAAGAACAGCGGACGACTCCCATGACACCAGGGTGGGTGGGCGGGCAACTTCAACTGCCACGAGGAAAAACAAGGACCACGATGGCAGGTTCAACGGAGTTGCGCAGAACAAGAGCAAATGCACGAAAATATTTGTGAGTGAAAAATACGTTTTTTGCACTCTTTCGCTACGCTCAGCCGTGAAAAAACAAAACTTTTTCAAATCTATCTGCCACCTGCTATTACTAGTATTAGGGTAGGTGGCAAGACTCTGATTTACATGGTTAGCATTTTACCGTTCACGCTAACTTCGACCGTACGTCGGCCTGTACCGTTTTTTTTGTGTGTGTTTTCAAGACATGGTTAGCATTTCGATTTTTGTCACACTGATCGACTTGTGACGTAACCATAGTTGGAATCTTACTGTTTCGTTCTCCAGCTAAACAGAGCTTTCTATTGTCGAAACAGTCGCGACCAAACTGACGGTATTTTGGGTGTTGGGTACGAGTACCGTTGGATTTAGTGTGAACGGTAAAATGCTAATCATGTCTACACACACACACACACACACACACACACAAACAGGACAGGCCGACCGTGGAAAATAGCGCGAATGGTAAAATGCTAACCATGTCGATTGTCTTCCTGGTGAGTGAGGTGTTAGATATGGGGCATCTCACGTGACTTCCGGCAGGACAAACAGTTGATACTTAAGTCTTTGTTTGAAGAGGTCCTTCACCGTTTCCCTCACCACACGGTAGTATGTCACACAAAGGGTCTCATACATCGTCTCCGCGTGCCTGTGGTCGCGTCCATGGTCACTCACCGGATCAAAGCAATGAGGTGTTCCTTTGATACGCACTCACAATAGCACTCACAATAGCACTCACAATAGCACTCACAATAGCACTCACAATAGCACACATTGACGTGCATGTACATTTTTTTCTTTGTAGATAAATTTCTGATGTTATTTTTTTTGTGACCATATACATGTAATACTGAATGTAACATATTGCTAGCAAGATATACTCATGTTATCACTCCCTTAGTATAGTGACTCCCATAGATTTTTGCCATACCTAAGCAGTCAAATATTCCTGCATATTTCACTCCTTGCGGGCTATATTGACCACTTATATTTGACTCCTTTTTAGCGATCGAACACATGCTTTGGTTAGTCGTGATAATTTTAATAATATTGACTTCGTACTTGGTCAGTATAGGAAATAAAAGACCTCGTTATCACTCCCCCCTCACGTGACCGCGGACTCCTGCATATACACTCACACAATAACCACACAGCTGTTTGGGGATAGCGCGCTTATTGTATTATGCCAAACTTGACACGCTGAGTCCAGCTTGACTCAGCTGAGTCCCTAACTGCAATTTACTGCTCTAACATGAAGCCGTGCCTGGAAGAAGGGAAAGAGCGAAAAAAGAAAAAAAAAATTCTGGCCTTCTGCAAGCAATAGCAAGTAATGAGTGACGGCTGTGTAAAGTCGCACAACCATGCAGTCGACCGGATGATGGTGAGTGTCCCGCACACATCTTGCTCTGCTGCTCCACCTGCGCATACCTGATACGGTGGTGCGCTTACGGGCGGGCTGCCTGGGCCCCAGATGCCTCCTTGATGCGCCACGGAGTGCCGTCGAAGCACCTGTATCACTTCGGTGATCCAAATGCGAATGCAGCCTTGCCGGTCGCCCGCCGGCCTGCAGCCTACGCGACCAGCCTGAGACTGGCCCTGCCGCATTTGGCGCTTCTAAACGCTGCGATCCGGTAGACAGCTCACTGGGCTGCCAAATACGTGACTGGCTTGAGGACAGTTCCATACTGGGCAGGGCGCCCAGCTCAGGTCGCACGCCGTAGCGGCGTGAGCTGGGCGCGGTGAGGGTTGGTGATAACTACAGTTTCCTCCTTCCTCCTCCGGAAACTTCCATTAAAAGACCGAGGCGAATATTAGATACATATTAGGCCACACGTTTTTTTTCTATGTTTCTCGTCACCCGCGCATACGATCGATTCAGGAGTCTGGAAAAAAACTGTGCTGCATGCATGCACTGCGCGGGGGCCGGCCGGGGACCAGCCACGCACGCTGGCACTGTACTGCCATGCCACTACTGAGTAATACTATTGGCACTGGGACATAATTATAGTATGTGGCAGTGCCAGTACTGCAGTAGTGCACTAGCAAGGCCACACGTTTTTATTAATTTTTCTAAGCTAGAGACATAGAAAATAAAAACGTGTGGCCGCGCTATCGCTAGTGCAACTAATGGCAGTGCATGCAGTGTATGTACTCGATCCTCTCCGATTTTCTCGTCACCCGAAAATCTAAAAAAATTAAAATCGTACGATCCGAGTATGCCAGAGGTGAAAAAATGACCGAAAAAAAAACATTTTATTAGCTTCTTTGCACGTGCAGCAAAATCTGCTGACCATGGCCCGTGCCATAATATTGCCATAATATTAATATGGCACGGGCCATGGTCAGCAGATTTTGCTGCACGTGCAAAGAAGCTAATAAAATGTTTTTTTCGGTCATTTTTTCACCTCTGGCATACTCGGATCGTACGATTTTAATTTTTTTAGATTTTCGGGTGACGAGAAAATCGGAGAGGATCGAGTACATACACTGCATGCACTGCCTATTAAGGCCGCGGTTTTAGTTGCACTAGCGATAGCGCGGCCACACGTTTTTATTTTCTATGTCTCTAGCTTAGAAAAATAATTATTAATAAAAACGTGTGGCCTTGCTAGTGCACTACTGCAGTACTACTGGCACTGCCACATACTAGTACTTGCAGACTGCAGTGCAGTGTAGATCTACGTAACTACGTAGGTCTACGTGTTTGCTTCGGGAAATTTTACAAAACAGATCAGAATAATGAAAGTACCGCGTACCGGTACGGTGCATGCCGTGAATAATAAGCGAGGTTTTGCATTCCGAAATTCGGCAAAAAGATTCGGCACGCGGGAGCGAGGTCGAAAATGCACACGAAGATTCGGCACGTTTGTTCGGAAAAAGCTCACTTTGCCGAAAATATTTTTCGGATGAATTTTCTTGTAGAAGAGCGCTAGCGCGTGATTTATTCAAAGAGGTTTCTTATCTCGGCATCGCTTCGCCGCCGTCTTTGGCGACATCAGCATCGCCAGGTACCTCTGATTACTCCTCTCCACTGCCTGTCAACTCTCTTTGGCCTGGAGTGTCCTCACCGTCATCTGTGTGGCTGAAAGACTATGGCGATACGCATGAAATTTGACTTGGCCATGGAGTTGGTTTTTCTGAGGCGACTGGGGAGGCAGGTTTGGCCCTCGACTCTTTGAGCGATCAAAGTTCGTTGGAATCAGCAAGGAAAGGAGAACGGGACAGGACATTGCAGATGCTGGGGCTCACGAAATGAAAACACATCATTTTCGACTTGCAAAACAAACGTTGGTGCGAATATTCGGCATTTTGATGTTCGACATATGACCGATCGGACCGAAATTCGGAATGCAAAACCTCACTATTAAAGATTTTTATTTTATTTTGTCCCTTCGCCGTTTGCGGCGCTACTGACAGTCGACTAGTCTGTACTATGTTCGTGTTTTTGTTACAAGTAGAATGAATGACTCTATGATTGTACAAGGTCATGTAGATGTACGAACCGCGCGCTACCCTTCCAGAGAAATGGCGAGATAGTGAGCATGTTCAAGCCGCCATGACCTGATCTGTTTAGAAAGCATATTGCCGTCGGTAGCGCTGTTGCAGTTTATTCGGCGGTGTTTGCTGACTGGGCGCGCTGCCCTGTCAGGTGATAGACTTATTCCAAGCAGTTACGCACCTGAGCGGCTGGGAAGCTGAACATTCATGGCCGGGAAGCTGGTTGAGATTAGAATATATTAGATATCACGTGGCTCAGTCGTCATGTGTTCCGTGACGTTGTGTGCATTGTTACTATTCCAGGCTGTAAGGTAAGGTGATATCATGGATTATGGACTAGACTACAACACAGGCGACAAGCGCCCACTATAAAATTTACTTGAAGTAAAAATAATAATACTTCTGCAACTATGTGCAGGCCTCAAGGTACGCAATTATTTGCATGGCCAGAAATAATTATAACAAATGTCCAAGAATGAACTCAGATGGAGAGCCAAGGATAAATTTATAGAAAAGAAAGGACCAAGGATCTTACAAGTTACGCTATGATGTCGTGCTTGTCTTGGGTGCACTCACCTTCCCCTCCTATGTTATCATAACTTAGAACCTTTCAAGTTGGAAGGCTGTTGGAGTGCGCATCCAAGATGTGCTAGAGCTGATAGCCAGTTAGATATAGAATGTCAGTATCGTCCGTCAGTGGCGTGCAATGTTATCGCATGAGCTGATTGTTCAGTAACTGGTGGTGTTAGTGGACATTATAGCGTAACTTGTAGTTCCTCGGTCCTTTCTTTACTATAAACAAATGTCCAGGTTGAATTCCTGGAGGTGGAAATAAGCTGATGACGTCTGTATCTAATACAAAGTATCAATCTGCCATTTCCGCCCCTTTGTCCGCGAATCCTGGATGTGTTGATACTCGGATGATTGTCTTTGCTGGTGTGTCACAATGTCGTTCTGATCGTCTTTTGAAAGTGTTAGCATCTGTGTATATTCAGTGTATTATTCACGCTTCGCAGCAAGGAGACATGACTGTTAGATCAAGTGACACACTTCACTGCAGTCACACTGTTTTTAAAATTCATTTACGCTCTTCAGATTTAGAATATTTGAGGGAGTATACCAAGAGTACATAACCCGCCCAAGAGTGTGCAACTCAACTCCACAGCGGGTGCCGTCCCAACAGAATTTCAAGTTGTCATCATTTTTTTATGATGCAATGTACGTTGTACACGTATTATCAGACGTATCCTGGAGCTGTGGTTGACTTGACACCCCCCCCCCCCCCCATTTTATCCTGTACAATTTAATTCAACCCCATTCAAACAATCATCGTAAACCACTCGTGTGAGGAGCATTGCATCAGAAGAGTGGCGTCAACTTGAAATTCTGTCGGGACAGCAGGGTATGCGGGAGTTGCACACTCTTGGGGGATTATGTACTCTTGATTATACAGGGTGTGAAATTTAGCATCTACTGTAAAAGCCATACATATAACGAAGTGCTAATTCTAACGATTTAACGAGGAGAAATCTGTCATTAAAATAGAAATCGTTATACAGAAATAGATACATATACTGTTCTATTGAGCGTTGAGAATTCGTGAGAATCGTTACCTTTCGTACGCGTAAACCAGTCAATTTTGGGAAATCGTTATATATGCGCCTCGTTAGAATAATGGCTTTTACAGTATCTGTCTGTAATGCAAAGGGGAAAGCTCTTTATGTAGCTATAGTTTTGACACTGGAATGCATCAAAAGAACAATCAATGGTAGAAGCCGTTCCGGTTTTAGTTCGAATATTTATAGGCACAACCGTATATTCAATTTATCATGGCGTGTCGGGATGAAGATTGAAGACCCATGGGCAAAAGTAGCTGATTACAGATCAAGATGTCTTTCATGAAACAGACTTAGCTACTCGAGGTTTCCAATGGGAGCATCCATTCTATTCATGTCTTTAAACTGGATGGGGAAAACTGGAAATGTGTACGATTTTACTGACATCTGTTGTTTGGGGGAACGGAGAATATATAGGTTGAGTGGAAAAACAAAACTAGGTGAAGTGCGAAAGTTTCAAGTACATGTAACTGTTGTTTCGCCTAACATTCTTGTAGCAAGTATGCCCCTATGCTTTCATCTTCAACAAACAGTTTGTTTGAGTTTATCTACCTCTCGAAGTTGTCTTATCATTTTTCTGGTGGGGAAAAAATGATTATCTGAAGCTGTACGTTTGACCCTACGAGTTTCAATTTTAATCGAGTACAGGCGCTTGTTGGTTATCCTAATACTGGGGACCAGGGCTGGTTTGGATAAGTGAAGAATTCGGATAACTGAAGCTTAGTTCTTCCATAAGCTCCAATACCCAATTAGTGTACCTAGGCCTTAAAAAACCCCGATATTATGACCGATTTTCTAGAATAGAGTAGAATCGAATAAGTCCAGTGGTGAATGAAATCTACATGTTTCATTATGCTTTGGTGGCAGGACATGGAGGAGACAGAATTTCAGTACTCTTCTGCTGGAGAAGGCGCTAATTATTCCACACATTCAAACCATCAGCCTAGCAGCAGCAGCAGCACAAGATCAAGAACATCAGCAACACCACCTAGCAGTGTTCATGGCCAATCCAGTGCTCAGGACTATGGTGTGGATACGGGTGAAGGCAACGGTGGCTATGCTCGACTCTCTGCCGGCAGGGAAGCAAAGCCAGCCGTATCTAGGACACCTCAAACACTCAGCACTCGACAAGGCGTATCTTCAACTGGCGCTTCTGATATCTATGTAAGTTATAAGAATATACTGTACAGTCACAAACTGGTAGTCACTGTCGCTGCTGCTGCTGCTGCTAGTGTTCCATGTACACTAAGTGTAGAGCCATTGTCGGTGTGTGGGAGTACTGGTGTATGGGAGTACTGATGTGTGGGTGTACTGGTGTGTGGGAGTACTTATATAACACTAGCAGCACCACCGGCCAGCGTTGCCTGGCCGAATGTGGCATGCGGGTGAAGCAAGTACATGAACAGCACACGTGCTCAGCACGTGGTGGTGGCCAGACCGCTGAAGTCCTGGTGAGGGAGGTTCTTCATCGTTGGAAGGAGAAGGAGGGACGTCTGTTACGCCTTCGGGAGGCTGGTCAGGGTTGTCCATCACCTGGTGGTGGATGAAGCGGCTCAAAAAATTCATAAACTTACGAACAAAAGTGCGATGCGCTCTTCACTGCAGATCAGATGCAGAGTGCAGTCAGTGCAGATCTTTTGTATCCTTTTGTTGCAGATGTTTCTATTTGCAGAGAACGGTTCACGTGGTCCGCAGCGCTTGTGCGGCTGCTAGTGCTACCTATGGCCTAGGCTAGGTGGCTACATGATTCGCACGCTTCGCGTGCTCAGTGCTTCTGCGCGCGGCTGCTACTGCTACTCGTACTGATCGTGTCTGCTACCACCTACACTGTTCGCACGCTTCGCGTGCTCAGCACGTGGTGGTGGCTACACGATTCGCACGCTTCGCGTGCTCAGTGCTTCTGTGGCTGCTTCCGCTAGCTATAGCTACACGATTCGCACGCTTCGCGTGCTCAGTGCTTCTGCGGCCGCTAGCTACACTGTGCTACACTGTTCGCACGCTTCGCGTGCTCAGGGCAGCGCTGCTCCGCAGCGCTTCAGCTTGACACAAACACACACGTCACAGGTGCCTCTTCTTTATAAGGAGCGTGACACACACACACACAGACACACGTCATAGGTGCCTCTTCTTTATAAGTAAAGATACTCCCAGTGTGCGAGTACTTATGACATACCTAGTTACATTAGTATGTGTTTCTGAAATATTGTTTTCGTGATCATGAAGGCATTTCTCCATTGTAGCAGCTGATTTATTGTCACGCTACCATGTTTATGGTTGCTCGGCAGCTACATTTCAACCCTATCCCACCCCATTGTGATTGATAATGTTGGAAACAATGTGGCCTTCATACATGTAGCTGATATCTTGGCTTACTGGGATTGTTAGTGGTTAGTTACTACACTTCTCAGAGAATTGCTTCTGTGGTAGGTGTTGGGGGTTAGGTGCTGGGTGCGAGGTGCTGGGGGTTAGGTGCTGGGTGCGAGGTGCTGGGTGCGAGGTGCTGGGGGTTAGTTGCTGGGGGTTAGGTGCTGGGGGTTAGGTGCTGGGGGTTGGGTGCTGGGGGTTGGGTGCTGGGGGTTGGGTGCTGGGGGTTGGGTGCTGGGGGTTGGGTGCTGGGGGTTAGGTGCTGGGGGTTGGTTGCTGGGGGTTAGGTGCTGGGGGTTGGGTGCTGGGGGTTAGGTGCTGGGTGCGAGGTGCTGGGGGTTAGGTGCTGGGTGTGGTTTGTTAGGTGTGGGGCGTTAGGTGTTGATTGTTAGGCACTGGGCGTTGGGTGTGAGGAACTGGGTGTGAGGTACAGTAAAACCTGCCCTAACCGGACGCCCTTCGTGCAGCGGAAACTGTCCTGATATGACAGGATTCTGGTTGATCCAGGGACACAGGTTCGATCCACACATCGGTGCAGGAAATATTGTCCGGTCGATACTGGACTCCGCTTGGTACACGCGTTTTTTGTCCCCATGACGCCGAGACCTGGGGGCAAAAAGCCTCACCATCACTATACTCCCACTATGCATTATTTTGTCTTTGCCTGTGAGCTGTGATCATTGCTAAATAAAAATAAAAAAGGTCCGGTAAACACAGGTTTTACTGTATTGGGTTTATGGTGTTGGTTGCGCTGCTGAGTGGTATGTACTGGATCCCGGTATGTTGGAAAGAGGGTGGAACCGTGTTGGTAGTGGGGTGTTTAAAGGGGACGTATAATCTAAAATCAAATTTTCACCAGTTGTAGTCTTCGGGGTGCTGAGTCGAATGGTCTTGGTCCGAAGAAGCTGAGACGCTCCCTCCCTCCTTTATTCCCAATTGAACTCGCCACTTCCACCGAAACTGGGTGACTGCACCCTACTAGATGGGGATTTGTATGAACCAGTTCATTGTGTAAATTTATTGATTTGTTCCTCTTTTGTCCACAGGATACGTTAATGGTGAACATTGACAATACGGCACCTGTGATTGACCCACCAGATGACGTGGACAATCTGTATTCACATCTTCAAGTTGCACAACAATACCGGCAGCTACTTCGGCAGGATATTATTCTGGGCAAAGAGCTTGGATCTGGGTGAGTAATAGCAGAGTAGACAGCAGCTAACTTTAGCAGGGTGCACTTGAAAGTTGAAATACATTATTATGACCGATTGTATCAGCGTGTGAAAAAAACATGCATGTGCTCCTGACACGGCCATGCATGTTCACACTGGTCAGCTTTACTCTCTATCTCTCTACTTTAAAAAGAGAGGAAAACAGAGAGGATGTTGCCCAGCTTTTTGGAACTTACAGGGACGTATCTGTACTGGTGATACCTCATTATCTATGGTCTCCTTCAACGGTCGAATGTAGCTCTGCTGTTTGAGTGTTGAGGCAATATTGTGGCATATCATTGTCTACATTGGTCAGGTCACATATTTAGCATGTTTAGTGTGGCATCATCTAAAGGCTAAAGCACTGAGACATGTTTGCTGTGGGCCAGACAGCCATCACTGTGGCTACTGCAATGATCCCAAGAAGACGTATACACACATGTGTGTGTGTGTGTGTGGGGGGGGGGGGGGGGGATAGGAAGTTTTAAGTCATCTTTCCAAGATTCATTTTGAATCTCTCCTCTCTACCAGGGGAGACCCACTTGACCAGTTTCTGGCAGTGAGCAAGAGGGAGGGGGGGGGGGGAGACGAGGGGAGTGTATGCATACGAATGATTATAGTATTTGTTGCAGCATGTGAGTGTGTGTGTGTGTGTGTGTGTGTGTGTGTGTGTGTGTGTGTGTGTTTGTGTTCTTGATGATTGATAACGCGTATTACATGATTGTGTTGGCGAATTCCAAGCAAATTATTGGGCATGTTTTTATGGTACATAATTAGGTATTGCTTGTCAGTTAGTCTAGTGCTGTTTGTATTGAAAAAAAGGTATGGTGTTCTTTATTCACTGCAGCGAGTTTGGTGTTGTTCTACGTGGAGATTTGAAAGTGGTAAGGCATGTCAGTGTGGAAGCTTCAATCCTATGGAAATGAATCTGTTTTCGTTGGCATATACACAAACATGCACACACACACGTATGCACACACCAATGTACGCACGTATGCACACACCAATGTACGCACGTATGCACACACCAATGTACGCACGTATGCACACACCAATGTACGCACGTATGCACACACCAATGTACGCACGTATGCACCCACACACAGATGCATACACGTCAGACCTCAGACATGCCCATCGCGGAAGCGATAATAGCGAACAGATATGTTAGACATAGCAACTTGTGCATACACACACACACACACACACACACACACACACACACACACACACACACACACACACACACACACAACTTGACCTTGACCTTGACCTTGCCCATTGCGTAGCAATGATAGCGCATTGTTGTTTCTCCAGTCCACCACAGAATGACTGATGACGTTTCAGGTCGCCACTTCGACGGAACACACACACACACATACACACACCTGGTCCTGGATACACACATACACACACGCGTGCACATACATACATGCTCGTCCAGTGTTAGCCACACATCGTGCATGCATGATCCGCGTATTCATGGTACCAGCTAGAACAGTAGAGGGACTGTAGTTAAACGTGTACCCTTTTCTGTTGAATTATTTGTTGTCAATCCCATACAGGGAACTGCACAGATACCAGTAGCTATAAAAGTCTTGAAAGATACCAGATTGGAGGCGCGTAAATCCTTACTGCAAGAAGCCGCACTGATGGGCCAGTTTTGCCATGGCAACGTGGTCAAGCTATGTGGTGTTGTAACGGATAGTGAGCCGGTAGGTATTGTCATTGCATTGCTGCAACACCTTATGCTTTTAAAAGCTTGCGTGTAAAAGAGGACATTATTAGCTGGCTGGGGTGTGATCTGCAGCTGTTCAGTTTTCACTCTAGCAGTAGTGCATGAGACTCAATTTACAGAAGTATACTCACACTCTTTGGTTGTGAATAACTGTTACTGGTGAAATGATTATACCACTCATATCTCTCTTATCTGGACCTCAACGTTACCAAGGTTGCGGGCACCTCGGTCTACTATGGACGAGTTTTAGTGGACATATCACTACTCTTGTGCTGGCAATGTTTGTGCAAAGAGTGACGTCATATGCCAAAGAGTGACGTCTTATGCCAGGTCTCTGGCCCTTACCCATTCATTGTAACGTATTGTATTCTAGAGTTACGATCATGTAGAACTTGTGGTCAGTGACAGATCCCGGACTGCCTGTATAAGAGAGATACAAATGCACCGACTAGTTGGCAATTGTTTGTTAGAAAAATGTTAAACTTGTCTCTGTACCACTTGTAGGTATCTTTTGGTTGGTGTGAGCCGGGAAATCCCTCCATTCCCTATCCAAGCTGCATGTCTTTTTTCTCCTTGAATCCAAATGACCTTGCATTTTTTGTGTGCGTGCGTATTTTTGTTTGTGTGTGTGTGTGTGTGTGCGTATGTGCATGTGTATGTGTATACTTTTGTTGATTGTTCAGGTACTGGTTGTACTGGAATACATGGCTAGAGGTGACCTGCGCAATTATCTTCTCTCCATACAACCAGAGTAAGTGCTATAATTATGTCTTGCATTACTCCGTGCATCTCAGGGGCAGATGCGCGTGGCCGAGGGGGGGGGGGGGGGGGGTAATATTCTTGTATCGCTGGGTAGTACATGGCCAAATGCATGTTGTAATTCAACCAAGTTGTAGCTGTGTCATCTTCGATGTGCCAATCACTAACTGATGTACCCGCCTGCTATGTTAGGTATCACCTGCCATGCCGCATCCACCAGGCTTCAGGTGCAAACTGCTGGTGCCTCGTGGTGGTGCTGGTGGTGCTGGTGCTGGTTCAGGTGGTGGTGGTGGTGCTGGTGCTGATAGTGGTGGTGGTGGTGCTGGTGCTGATAGTGGTGGTGGTGGTGCTGGTGCTGATAGTAGTGTTGCCAGAAGGAGAGCTCTTTGCCATATTAATGTAACTTTGCAGTTCTGAGAATGTGTGTGGGCATGTGAGCATGTGTGTTTACACTGCCACACCCCTTCCCCATGTGTTTACACTGCCATCCCACTATTGTGGTTATACTGCCCCCCCCCCCCCCCCCTCTGTTTACACCGCCACCCCCCGTGTGTTTACAACTTCACACTGCCATCCCCCCCCCTGTGTGATTACACTGCAACCGCCTCCCTTGTGTTTACACTGCCACCCCACCCCACACCCCGTGTGTTTACATTGCCACCCCCTGCCCGTTTGTTTACACTGCCACCTCCCCTTGTGTTTACACTGCCCCCCCCCCCCCCGTGTGTTTACAACTTTACACTGCCATCCCCCCCCCCCCCCCCAGTCCCCGTGTGTTTACACTGCCACCCCCCCCCCCCCATGTGTGTTAAACTGCCACCCCCGTGTGTTATTACAATCATTATTCTACCATGATAGTTTCTACAATGCCGTGGGGTCTTCAAATTCATTCTTCCAGTCTAATGCAGCATAGGATCATTTTGTATACGTAGCTTGCTTCTGTTTATTTTGCAGGCTTCTCGTGCAACATCCCCCCCCCCCATTTTTGATGCCTAGCTGCAATGCTGACGCCGATACCTCTGGTCGGTTGAGTTGCTCCCAGCACATCTACACGTCTTCCCTACATCCCCTGTGTCTTGTTCTTTATATTTCGGTCTGCACACGTTTTCCAGTGCCGGGGGCTGTGCCAGTACTAATAATAGTAAAAACCCTGACATTGTAGCTTTCGGCATTGACAAACCCTTCTCTACGCATCTCTGGATCTGCCAAGCATCTTCACAACCCCTCCTGGCAAGATCTTTGGATCCACCATGCACCAACTGCACCACATTATTCCCACGTACATCCGGAACAAATTCCAGAGTCAGACTATCGTGTTAAAGTTTGATTTGTGCTGATTTTCTTATAGATGCAGCTCTGTGTTCTCTGATAGAACATTTAGGCCTTGAATTCAAAGTAGATCAGCTGGAGGAACTGTTTTGAAAGTGATGTCATCTCTTGCAGCTCCATGCTATCTAGGGAAAGTACATTTGTGAAAGTGAACTAATGCATCATTATTGTAGTTCTTTCAGCAATGAGTACTCGTATTTGAAATAGACTATAATAGTCCATATGTGCTTTTGTTAAAAATCCTTGCACATATTTCTACTGTTTGCTTGTGTGTGTCTACAGCCCTGGACAGTTGGTTGATGATGACATGCTCACTAAGCTATACGCACACTGTAGACAAATTGCAGAAGGAATGGCGTATCTGGAGAGCCGTCAGTTTGTACACAGAGTAAGATATTTTTGGTGGAATCTTAGGAACAGATTTGTGTGCAGAATCTTATCGACAGCCTTGACCTGCATCATTGTGTCATTGTGTGGTAGGTGTAACGTATGCATGCTTTAAAAGAATACATGGGTAGTGCGGTACTCAATCTGCGGACAGAACGGTTTCGTCCTGTCTGGACTCATTAGCGCAGCACAGAGAAAATGAGGCCGAACCTGATAGCAATGAATGGATGGTAGTGAGGTACGTATTTTGTGCTTATTTGGGTATTGTGGTATTCATTTTGTGCATATTTGGTTGCTTTCCAGGTGGAATATCACTGAATATCACTGAATGATTTGTAGGTATGGACAATACAAGTACATGTATAGTGTTAGGTGAAGTTCACCATAACTCTGTGTGTGTGTGTGTGTGTGTGTGTGTGTGTGTGTGTGTGTGTGTGTGTGTGCGCGCGTGTGTGTGTGTGTGTGTGTGTGTGTGTGTGTGTGTGTGTGTGTGTGTTGTTATTGTATTACAACTAGGACCTTGCTGCTCGTAATGTCATGATGGACTCACACAAGATATGCAAAGTAAGTACAGTGTACAGTGTACTTCCTCCGCGTCATTAAAATTGTCACTTCCCAGCGCGATTAACTGGTTTGAGGGAAAGAGACAAACGGGAAAAGAGCGATTTTTTCAATTTTATTTTATCCAATAGGAAGACAAAGAAATCAGCTAGAAATGGAAGCAGAGCATTGTTGATGGACCAAGCATTAGTTTGTTGCCTCCCGCTTCGCTGCACTTGCAGCTAAGGTCGATGTCTTCATCAGAGTTTGAGGCAGACCCTTCAGCACTAAAAAAGACGCTGAACAAGATGCGCGTTCAAATTCAGGTCATGAAACTTCGTTTTCAAGCGATCCATGCCTCCAGGTGGCAGGCGATGACGGCAAACTAGCATTTTTCAAGTACACTGTGTCGACCTTCCAGCGGGATAGTGTAAGCAGTTCCGCACATTCTTCCTTTGGCAAGCGCTTCGCTGGTTTTGCTGATGTTTTCAGACCTACTACCTTCACAGCAACATGCGCCACACGTAGCGCTTTTGAGGAATTTGAGAACACTTTGTTCTTGCCATCGTCAACTTCAGCATTTCGAATTCAGGAGAGATACCAGGATTCTTCTACCCGAGCTTGCAGTCGTGATAAATGCCCACACGAATGATGTGGGCCACCGGCACGAACTCCAGAATGAAGATACATGTATGCGCTCTGGGGCGAAATAGTGTGGAGTGAGATGAATTTGTTTGGTGCAGAAGAGAGCTCCGAGACCACCACGGCTTCAGTAACGAGTACACATTGAGCAGGAAGGGTCGCACCAATGTTTGAACACAGAAAACAGCGATTCCGACACTCTGACTAAGAAGAGCAAGGCACAAACATTGCGATGTGCAAAGCGACAATTTTAATGACGCGGAGGAAGTACATGCAATGGTGCTGGAATACCTTTCTGTTGTCATGCTGGTATGCAAGCAGCCCTACGTGCTGAGTTCAGCTAGCTCATTAAACCAAGGTCCTGAGAGAGAGAGAGAGAGAGAGAGAGAGAGAGAGAGAGAGAGAGAGAGAGAGAGAGAGAGAGAGAGAGAGAGAACCTAATCAGACATGGGACTATGCTACTTCTGCACAAGGACATCTTTAAAATAGGTATTTGTTTTCCAGTCTTGGCTACAGTGACATCTAGCCTGTATGTGTTTGTTTGTGCGCTGTGTCCTCTGCTGTGTCCTTTGCTGTGTCCTCTGCTGTGTCCCGTGCTGTGTGTTGTTACTACAGATTGGAGACTTTGGTATGTCACGTCGACTAGCTGATGATACTTACTACCATTCTCATGGTGGCAAGATACCTTTCAAGTGGACTGCTCCTGAAGTGAGTTCAGCCTGGTGTATTTGTACTGAAATATTATCCATTGCAGTGGGAGATAGGTCTATAATACGGTTCTTTCAAGTTTCTACTCTCAAACATGTGTATGTGTGTGTATATGCGCTTCAAAACAAGCGTGTGTATATATGCGTATGTATATGTGTGTATGTACTCAATCTGCGGACAGAACTGAGAAAACAAGACAGAACCTGATAGCAATTTAAAACTCGGATGTTGAGGCAATAATAAATGTAGAAAGGAAGAGGATATATGGATACGAGTGAAGAGTCACTCTCCATCACTGTAACCAGATACTATATACAGTCAGAAAGTGCAGTAACAATCCAGTCCAGTAACAATCGACATTCTTTGTTCCGTTGGGACTGTAGCTTGTGCTCGTTTTCGTTGCGGTTACCTTCCCCTCTTTGGTCTTTCCATAACCTTGGACCTTCCCGGTTGGAAGGCTGTCGGTTAGCGCTACGGAGATGTGTTGAAGCTAGGTGTCAGGACGTCGAATGTTTCAGTACTTTGTCAGCTTTGTGCCTAGTTGTTGCACTTTCTGACTGTAGTATCTGGTTACAGTGATGGAGAGTGACTCTTCACTCGTATCCATATGTCCTCTTCCTTTGAACCTGATAGCAGTGATTTGTTTTGCATGTGTATATATGGTGTATGTATACAACAGGTGTATATATGGTGTATGTATACAACAGGTGTATATATGGTGTATGTATACAACAGGTGTATATATGGTGTATGTATACAACAGGTGTATATCTCTTAGCCTGTCAAACCCTATATATAGGGTTTTCAGCCGCGCGTTCTATCTTGAGCTCTCTTGAGAGCCCACTTGGCTGCTATGGCAACTAGACGCCTGGGCCTACATACGTAGAATGTACGTACGGTTCTCTTGCTGAAGACCGTGATCATTTTGTTGCTGTTTTCTTCGAGTACGGTTAGTTTTAGTGCAGCGCTGTCGTAACATTTTCTAGACCCTATATCTAGGGTTTGATTTTTCACGATGGAGGAAGAGCAACTTGAGTTAGTGGAGACGAACTCGGGCGATGAGAATGTTCCTGGCGACCTGGTGTCGACTCAGGATGATGATGTCGATGTTCCAGCAGCGTCGGATGCTCCTGAAGAAGAAGACGAAGCATCAACAGCGGCTGTCGCAGCTGCCGCTCCCGCCATTGCCGTTTCTGCATCAGCTGATCCACACGTGGGTCGGAAGCAGCAAATGCGGCGACACTCGCGCACGTCGTAGGAGCGCTCCTGCTAACATCAATGGCAATGCAGTGAAAATATCAAAAAACAAACAAGTGAAACTGTGTGTATTGTGTGCCCAGTTGTGAGGACTGATCAAACCCTTTCTTTAGGGGTCCTAACCCTATATAAAGGGTCTTTATGTGTAGCGTTATGTCAAACCCTATATATAGGGTTTCCTGGTGACAGGCTAAGAGATATGGTGTATGTATACAACAGGTGTATATATGGTGTATGTATACAACAGGTGTATATATGGTGTATGTATACAACAGGTGTATATATGGTGTATGTATACAACAGGTGCACAACTGTGGTTCAACGTAGTCTTTTCTTTTCTAGTTTTGTGTGAATGCATTCATCAAACAGTATAACAAAGCTACAAAGCTACTATACCCTTGGCAAATACACTGTAGAGGTCTGTTGGCTTTGACTTCACCCGAAGCTTGGTCCTCATACTTCAAATCGATAAAGAGGCGAGTGTTTGGTACTTGATCTCATCATTTTCTAGCGGCCCACGTGAACTGGTTTGTAATTCAACGTTCTACGACTGCATGGCCTGGGTATTTCTTCTTCTCAAGCTTCAGTGTATGAACGGCAAGCCAAACCATCCCAATCCCTTCTCAGTCCCTCCCTTGTCCCTTCATGTGCACCTGCGCCTATTGAGTAGCAAGCATGTATAAGCGGCAAGCCAAACCATCCCAATCCCTTCTCAGTCCCTCCCTTGTCCCTTCATGTGCACCTGCGCCTATTGAGTAGCAAGCAAGAAGTGGTCAAGATGGAGAGAGCACTATACTCTGTAGCAGAGGCTGCAGATTCAAATCCGAAGGACACAACGACTCACACGAGATAGAAACAAAAAGCGGGACCAAACTTTACAGCCTACTTTTTTGCGTTCCTTGGAGCCCTTTTCCAGGCTCCTAGAAGTTACGTAAATAAACTTGTTGCCATTCCCTCTCCGCATTTATCTGTGATATTCCGACTCGTTCAAAGCCATTTGTTAAATATCACAAATACTATGTACAAATCCAATAACGCCATTAGAAAACATGTCCCAAAATGATGAGAAATTAATTCACGAAATAATTACTCATGGGTAGTTGCTGAAATTGACTTATGCTTGAGTAGTTATTACACGACGTAACCTGCATCTCTATTTTCGTTTTTGTCCTCCTCTCAGGCACTTCTTTACCGCAAGTTTTCCTCAGCCAGTGATGTGTGGAGTTATGGTGTGGTGCTCTTTGAGGTCTTCGCCTTTGGAAAAAAGCCATTCTTTGGCAAGACACCAGACAAGGTAATTACATAGCTGTCTCAAGCTGGTCATGATGAATGAGTGGACATTATGCCTCAACTGTTAGTGCCCAGTCGCAAAAGTATGTTGTCGTCCCTGAAACGAACCTCATTCGTTGGGGGGGGGGGGGGCGTTGGGGAGCAGGGGAGCCGTGCGAACCAAAGTCGCAAGTCGACCGATGCTGTGCACTGTGCAACTTGGAAAGGGAAATTTGAAATTGCAATTTGTGTTTGCTCACAGTGGACATAGTTTAATGCGCTCCCCATGATATCAAGCGAATGGCCAAGGGCCGTCTTGAGTGGTGTGAGTTGCCAGTATGATGCAAGCCAGATATTGATTGATCGAAGAAGGATATATTTGCCATCACTGTGGATAAGAGTCATACTGTAGCTCAGCTGGTTAGAGCATTGCTCGCGAATAGTAAGGTCTCTGGTTCGAGTCCCGGTGGTGTGATTGATGATTTTTTCTTTCTTTCATATCTGGCTTGCAAGTGTTGAGTTTCAGAGAGAAAAGAGCAGCAGTACGAGGCATGTGACCTCTAATATCCTAATACATTGTAGACTCAAAGGATCAGTAACAGACGAAGTGAGCTGCCTGAAAAGAGAAAAAAACCGCTAGACCCACCAGGACTCAAACCCAGGACCTTGCTTGTCCTGAGCAATGCTCTAACCACCAAGCTATGGGACCAGGCTGAACCTAGAAGGCAATGTGAAGTTTTTCACTCCAGAGGTAGCTCACAACACGTGCCACACATACTGATGGCACTTGGGTCTTTTTCCCTCCCCCAGGGGACCAACCAAGGTCATTTTCCCCAACTGATCCTTTGAATTTGAAGTTCTCCCAATCCTTTCAAAATTTATCACTTTGTTTCACCTCTGGTAGTACGTTCCAGAAACTGATCGTGGTTGGTCTCCTGGGGGAGGGAAAAAGACCCAAGTGCCATCAGTATGTGTAGCACGTGTTGTGAGCTGCCTTTGGAGTGAAAAACTTGACAGTGCCTTCTAGGTTCAGCCTGGTCCCATAGCTTGGTGGTTAGAGCATTGCTCAGGACAAGCAAGGTCCTGGGTTTGAGTCCTTGTGGGTCTGGCGTTTTTTCTCTTTTCAGGCAGTTCACTTCCCCGACTGATACATTGTAGACTGTTACTCTTTACATGGTGTCCCAATTGCTTCTATTGTTTTGACTATTGTACTGGTATGTGCAGTTGTGCACAGTAAAATAAGCAGATGCCGTGGCAGCAGAACTATGGACCATCATAGTGGTATACTGCTTTCTGCCCGCTTGTGTAAATCTCTTGAGTATGGTGGAGATGTTGACCAAGTACTGTTACTTCTGTTGATCTGACATATCTATTTAGGTCATCAAGTTTATAGCCGAGGAGAAAGGTCGCCTGCCACCTCCACCAGGCTGTCCCCGTGCCATGTACAAGCTAATGATTGATTGCTGGTAAGTTCAATGCCCGAGCTGCAGTCTTTCACTGCCTTTCTTCACCTGATGTTGCTCCACTAGATCTGCCACTAGACACAGTGAGGCGCAATGAAACGTGGCAGAGCAAGGAAAGCGCAATGATCACTTTACAACTCAAATTGACATGGTTTCACAAGCGTTTGCACCGGAGAGTGTATGTCGTCCTCAAATGGTCCTGTGACAATGCGATCCTGCACACAGCATCATTATATCCATACACTCATACCTCGGTTATCCGGACAGGCCAGGATACAGCTGCCTTACTATTACCTACTGCACATATTGGGTATGGACTGCGCTCAGTTTCTTTTCCGGCGGCAGGTCGGTGGAACGCTCTTCCTCCAAACTGTCGTCAGGCACAATCTGCTGGAACTTTTGCTCACCTCACAAAGATTCACCTATGGTTCCCTGTAACAAGGCCATGCCTGTTGGGACTCCCCATGTCAAATAATAAATACTACTACTACTATACTACTACTCCAAATTGCGGGCACTTCGGTCTACCGGGCACCCTTTGGGCGAGTTCAGTGGATATATTGCCACTTTTGTCTCTCTTTGTGGAAATAGTGATGTCATATGCCCTATGGTATGGCCTTTCCCCATAGGAATGTCTGTGGTTAAGAGGTACGGACATTTCAAAGTTACGGGCGGTGCCCAATCCGGACCGCCCCCGGATAACCGAGGTATGAGTGGATTGAATTTCAAGAGGACACCATATATGGATCACAGATGGCCTGGGTGCAGGTATTGCGTACGGGGCATCCTGCAATATCACAGGTGTCAAATCTACTGGAAAGGAGTTTTTAGTTTGTATGCTGGTAGGTCGGTGTGGGTTTTTAGTGTCAACCGTGTCTAAATAGCTGGCAGAGAGCGTTCAAAGCTGTCAGAGATGAGCGAAATGTGGAGAAGTATGCTCAGCTATATTGCTTTTCATAATAGTGTTCATGTTTGGTAGTGCTATGCATGTCTTATACCCACTAACACCTGTCGTCTGTTTCCTCTCTATCTGTGTCCGTTCTAAGTAATCTGTTTTCTCTCTATCTGTGTCCGTTCTAAGTCATCTGTTTCCTCTCTATCTGTGTCTGTTCTAAGTCATCTGTTTCCTCTCTATCTGTGTCCGTTCTAAGTCATCTGTTTCCTCTCTATCTGTGTCCGTTCTAAGTTATCTGTGTCCGCTCTATCTGTGTCTGCTCTATCTGTGTCTGCTCTGTCTTGTTTGTTGTTGTCGTCATCGTCGTCGTCGTCGTCGTTGTTGTTTGTTGTTGTTGTTGTTTGTTGTTGTTGTTGTTGTTTGTTGTTGTTGTTTGTTGTTGTTGTTGCACCGTACAGGCATCCTAACAGTCGTAGTCGGCCATTCTTCACCAACATTGTGAAGCGTTTTCACCAAAAGAAACAAGAATTCACTATGCCAGCAACGTTTGCAGATGCAGAAATTGCCCGTCATGACCGCTCCCGTATGAGTGCATCAACAATGCCTGCAGCAGGCCCAGGAAGCAGCAGCAGGAATGGAAGCAGCAATACTACTCTTGGGGCGGTGCAGGGTCGGCAGGCAACAGTTCTTGGTGTTGGCTTGATACATGGTGAGCCACTCTACACAGATTTACAGAACTGCTATCGAGCTCTCAGTAATCAGTAGTACCTAGAAACTCTGTGTTTCTACAGTCTGCTGAGTTTACTGGTGAATCCTCAGGCAAATCCTGTGAAATTCCATGAGAAATTTCAGGTGAATTTGGTGAATTCCCCAGTGAACTGTCAGATGAATTCGCTCTCAACGGCAGTATAGTTACACAAACTTCATGCAGTATATTATTTACAATGATATGGAAAGTTAGCTGTCTTGACGTTTCATGCGTTTTTTAAATGTTGATAAATTATGTTGTTTGCAAGAAGCGATTTTGTGAAAGCAGTGTTATCATTTCTAGTTAATCAACACTACAATGTCATGATGTTCCAGAGTTTTACATTTAGCGAAAATCTTTTGTTTTCTTCTTAGTTTGAATCAGTGTGTTGAGGAAGACCCTAAACGTTAGCCATAGCCTAGGGACTGTTCGTAGCGCTATTGTTCTTTGCTCAGCTTTAACGCGTAACATGTGTTGGTGTGAAGATGACATTCTATTATTTCTACTTGAGGTCATAATCCTTCCAGTGATTCATGTTACATCTATCATTGCTTGTTCATCTAAAAAAGAAACGCCACAAAGGTCAAAAAGTTGTCTGATGATTGCCTTAGCATTTAGCTACGTGCATGAAACGCAGCGTTACAACGTATGTTTATATAATTGGTGAAACCATTCTCTTGACCTTTGTGGTTACGCTCCGCCCCTGTGGTGTTGAGCACTGTTGAAACCTGGGTATACCCACTTATGTAAAAAAAGAAACGGATGCTTGTTTGTATTAGCATGGTAAACCGATGCTGAATATCTCACTAATAAAAGAAGGCTCTGTTGCGCAGCACAGTGTGAAAGTCAAAGGGTACCTCGAAAACCTGTTCTTTTTTCCGTACGCGTTTTGTTACGGTTTCACCTTAGTGCCTTTAGGAATGATGATGTATTTTCAGGCGTGTATGGATGTACATGTATATACTTGTGAATTAGGAGCTTATATCCTGCTGACAGATCATGGCTAAACTTGCTATTTACAGTAGTAGCATTTACACCATAGATATTATACTAATAATTATATTATGACTGGTACAGTAGTAATATGAAACTGTCGCTTCTCCGGTGTGTCCACACACATGGTCCAGCTGTATGTGCGTGTGTGTGTGTGTGTGCCCATGCGTGTTTTAACAATACAGTCAACTTCGCGTATAACGACACTCGGCAGGGCATCAGAAAAGTGTCCTTATTCGCAAAGAGTCGTTATACCTGAAGTCTCATTATAATTATGTATTACAGTTAGATGGGACTTTGCTCTGGGCATGGAAATTCTGTCGTTATTCGCGAATTGTCGTTATATCCGCAGTCGTTATTAGCGAAGTTGACTGTATAATTATCTTAAATTGGCATAGAATCGTGTATTGTTGGAGTTACACACAACATGCAGTGTGTGTGCATGGGAGGGAGGGGGGGGGGGGGGGGAGGGGTACACGGCTATCACACACAGAAGGGGGGGGGGGGACACGGTTATCGCACACAGAAGCCAGAACGGTTGTATTGGTTGTAACTCTGAGCTTTGCAATCAGTGATCATTATGTTGTATGATTGATGATTGCTCAGCCGGTAGAATACCCAGTTTCTTAACTTTGTGTGTGTGTGTGCTTGTGTGCGTGCCACTGCGGCTGAGATTTTTGCCCGTCACCAGGACCTCACTCCCCACTCGAAGTTCTGTTTTCCGCGACTGAAACACTGTCGGTCCTTCAGGACCTGCCATCATCTGCGGATGGGCGTTATCATATAGTATTGTGCGTGTGCGTGTGTGTGTGTGCGCGCACGCGCGTGTGTGTGTGTGCGTGTGCAGAATCTGCAGTTTGTCCTCACCCACCTTACCCCATTGTTCGGGGATTTCAGGGCGTTTTGGCAGTTGGGGGATTCAATGAGCATCTTTCCATAATTCCTCTTATATCTCCCCCACTCGCCTGGGGGAACCATTGTAAACAGTTCCTGGCAGTAATCAAGTACTACATGACCTTGTACAAAAACACGCACGTGTGTGTGTGCGTGTGTGTGGTGTGTTTGTGTGTGTGTGTGTATGCGTGTGTGTGTTTGTGTGTGTGTGTGTGTGTGTGTGTGTGTGTCTCTCACCTTGCGCTCAGTTCTCTGAGTGGAGGGCGGCGTGACCCCAAGGGGTAGCTGATTGATAGTAGTAGTAGTAGTAGTAGTGTGTGTGTGTGTGTGTGTGTGTGTGTGTGTGTGTGTGTGTATGTGTATGCGTGTGCTGACAGGGCATGCCCAGAGACGTCATTGTTGTGAATACTCCCTATCGTCTTGCCTCCATTTACCATAATTATAGTGTTCGGACAGCTCCTCGCGCTACGCGAAACGGGATCAGCTAGGTTTCCATCATCCGCACTGTGCCCCTAGCTGCTGGTTTCTCTTCTTTTGCATACCAAAGAGAACAAAGAAAGCGCTGATCATCGATAAGAGGATGCTGGGAGATACGGAATGAAAAGGACTCGACTGATAGTCATGATAATCGAAATCAAAGAAGTGAGGAACCGATAAAAAACGACTTTGATGGTTACTTCGCACTCATCTGCTTGGCTCACAGTCACGTGATTGAATTAATATTTCATCATGCAGCTAGCTTATTATTTCTAGCAGCTCACGATCGATCACGTGCACATGCAGCTGCCGGCCAAGCCAGGCATAATAATAATTATGCATAACGCATTAGAATCATACAATTTTATTACTATTTTTGCTAGTACTAGAATGTAGTTGTTTAGATGTGAGATGATCATGGCACGAGGTAGTGAATAGCACCGCGTAGTAATTGTGGTATATCTATAACAATATGGCGTTTTGTAATAGTGTTAGGCTGGTCGAGGCTTTGACTCTGAGTTTGAGCGTGCAGCTAGCTAGCTGCAGACAACACGTCTTTTCAATTTTCTGCGATGGCGTGCAGTGCACGGCACAGTAGCGTTTACTGTTGAACCTGGCTGATACTGGAGTTTCTCCGACATCCTATTTGGGTAGCTGAAGGTCAGCTGCGAAACAAGATCAGCGAAAGGTTAGCGATTGACTTTTGTATTGTTATTAGCGTCACCAATCTGTATGATGTAATTTACTGATAGCAATACCTTTTGGGAAATGTTCTTTTCTTTCCTTTGGCGTAACACTTCAAAAGAAGTCTTGTATTTGACACTTCGACTATTTTGTTATTATAGAAATTACATTCTTGAATATGCACAGACTCCATTGTACCCATCCACTATATCCTTACATCTTTACAACACTCTCCAAGCGATCTCTGGCCTACACCAATCACGGAAAGAAAAGATTAATCCGAATTTTCGGCCAAGACCCATCTTCAGGACTGCAGTAGTAAATTATTACCAGATTACATGGATGTTGGAACTCGGATGGTGAGCCAATAGGATTCATAAGAGGAAGAACCAAAATGTTACGAGTTATGACTAACAGTCGTTGAATGTCGTCGAATGTCTCAGTACCCCTGTCAGGTTTGTGCCTTATTGTGACACTATGATCTGACCATTATGTATTTTTTCGTTATCAGTTTTGGTGGACAGTTGGTCATAACTCGTAACATTTTGCTACTCTCTTCTATACAGTAATAGTTCTCGCCGGCCGAGGGGAGCGAGATAGGCGAGAAATAATTTCAGGCTGCGGCCTACTACCCCTCATTTTGTATGCTACTGCCTCCATTGTGCATGCCTGTTTGTACACTGGCGTATGTGGATTGAGAATGGCATGTATTGCATTGAGATAATTAAATTTTAGTCTTAGTGACTGTATTTGCCAGAGTAAAGTGCGCACATTAGATGCACTATTTCAGGCCCCAAATCGCAGCTGCGCACTATGCTCCGAATATCAGAATGCATGCACTTCAAAAAGTAGTGCAATGTATCACTGTTGCGAAGTTTGCCACCTCTGAGTCTGTGATGAGCTGACCCTGTTCCAACCATGTCCTTGCATTTGTGGTGTCTTCTTCCAGCTACACAGCGAATGCAAGATGTGTACAATCTAGGCTGCGCATTATACTCCGGATATATCTAGAATTGCCATAAAGTTGCTCAAAAAAAAGGGGGGGGGGAGTAGTGCGCATTATGCTCAAGTGTGCATTATGCCGCTCAAGTGTGCATTATACTCCGGCGAATACGGCAATACCGAAGTCTGAAGACGTTTTGGGCGCTCTCTGCGGGGATGCTCTATAGCATAGCTTAGGGAGTGATTATATACACAACTCTAGGCGGAGTTGTAAATTTGACCGGGGCCTCAGTTATAGAGCCTATATTCATAAAGCCAACTGGTACCAGCCTATATTTCTAAGGCCAATGTAGCAGGTTCGAGTCACGATGGTGACAGTCATTTTTCTGTGTCAGACGTTTTCTGTTGTCGTCCTCCAACTAATGAATAATTGCGAGAGACATGGTTTTGTTTTGAATGAGGCCAGTCTGATTGTGCAGGAGACATGGTTTTGTTTTGTATGAGGCCAGTCTGATTGTGCAGGAGACATGGTTTTGTTTTGTATGAGGCCAGTCTGATTGTGCAGGAGACATGGTTTTGTTTTGTATGAGGCCAGTCTGATTGTGCAGGAGACATGGTTTTGTTTTGTATGAGGCCAGTCTGATTGTGCAGGAGACATGGTTTTGTTTTGTATGAGGCCAGTCTGATTGTGCAGGAGACATGGTTTTGTTTTGTATGAGGCCAGTCTGATTGTGCAGGAGACATGGTTTTGTTTTGTATGAGGCCAGTCTGATTGTGCAGGAGACATGGTTTTGTTTTGAATGAGGCCAGTCTGATTGTGCAGGAGACATGGTTTTGTTTTGTATGAGGCCAGTCTGATTGTGCAGGAGACATGGTTTTGTTTTGTATGAGGCCAGTCTGATTGTGCAGGAGACATGGTTTTGTTTTGTATGAGGCCAGTCTGATTGTGCAGGAGACATGGTTTTGTTTTGTATGAGGCCAGTCTGATTGTGCAGGAGACATGGTTTTGTTTTGTATGAGGCCAGTCTGATTGTGCAGGAGACATGGTTTTGTTTTGTATGAGGCCAGTCTGATTGTGCAGGAGACATGGTTTTGTTTTGTATGAGGCCAGTCTGATTGTGCAGGAGACATGGTTTTGTTTTGTATGAGGCCAGTCTGATTGTGCAGGAGACATGGTTTTGTGTGTGTATGAGGCCAGTCTGATTGTGCAGGAGACATGGTTTTGTTTTGTATGAGGCCAGTCTGATTGTGCAGCAGGAGATGATCAATCAGCAACGTTCCCACCAAGGGCCATACCAGAGTGTAAAGCACACTCAATCTTATTTTTGCTACTTTTTCATGATGCGTTCAGAGCCTTAGGTTCATTTAAAGTCAGCTGAGTGTAGTCTTATCATGCGCGTACAACTTTGCGTATGCATTGTGTATGGTGCAGATCATAAGTCTGCTTGTAATCATGTTACGAGGTGTGATTAACGGTCCATCAATGTAACATATACAGTCTGATATAGCGACACTGAAGCTGTGTTCACAACTGGTGTGTGTACGCGTAAAACCACACCTTATTGCGTATTTTGCTGGCCTTTGGGGCGTCATGGGTACAGAAACGTGCCGACATTGAAATTGCAACGTATTTTCGGCGTGTATCAGGCGTGTACTGGCGTGTACTGGCGTGTACTGGCAGTCACTTTGACTGGTGAACTCACTAGATTTGTACTCTATGGTGTTGTGTTGCGCACCCTAAAAGACTACTCAATTTGATTTTCCTGTGAAAGCGTGTACGAGCGTTTGATCACGCATGAACCACAAACGTAGCATGTGTACCATGTATACAAGCCAGTTCTGAACACAGCTCAAGGCACAAGAACTGATAGGGGTACTGAGACATTCAACCACTCTGACACCTAGCTGCAACACATTTACGAAGTGCGAACCAACAACCTTCCAGCTTAGAAGGTTCAGACAAGAAAAGTTGTAATGAGGGGAAGGAATTGTTTCAGCAGAGAACAAACAAACGTGTGCACCAGCTACATGTAAGTCCCATGCAAACAAAAATTCCAAATTTTTCAGGATTACAACGAGACTAGCAAAACCATTGGACATACAGTGTACAAGTCCAACTACAACTCGACGACGCGAAGCAATAGACCACCCAACTTGGGAGGCTCGTAGTTACGTAAAATACAAAGAGAGGGAAGCTACTAGTAAGCTAAACCGAATTGTGACCAACCAAAAATAAAAAATCCTGCAGTGCCTGCCAAAATGTGATCTCTTCCATTGAAATTTCACCAGATAATAGAGATTCATTAGTTGAAGGTGTTGAAAAGGGAACAAGTCTGAAGAAAAATTGACTTTGACCACCAGGACTCGAACCAGGCACCTTGGCTTGAGGCCAGCTATGCCACTGGGCTATGGTGTAGCTGTCACCCCAGCAGAGACTGTTCAACATTTTCTTCAGACTTTGAAACACACTTCCTGTGGCAATACACAGGCTGGTACATGGTGGGGCGCAGCCCTCACTGTACCCACACACTTCCTGTGGCAATACACAGGCTGGTACATGGTGGGACCCAGCCCTCACTGTACCCACACACTTGACGCACAAACTAGTATGCATGGAGCCCCAATGTATCTAATATTCATTAGGTGAGGGAGTTGGAAAAGAGAATCGGATAATAAAGAAGATTGGTATTACGAGTACGCTTGGTGTCCCTGGAGGAAAAGTTGATAGCTGCTTGATAAATAAAGGGGCAGAGTAAAGCGGTTTTGTTGTTGGGCACGTCTATTCGAGCAGTAAGGTAATTTATTATTTTGATGTATTGGGGCTCCCCGTGTGCTAGTTTGTAATGTTAAGTGTGTGGGTCACTGAGAGCTGCATTCCACCAGCCTGTGCAGATCCACAGAAAGCGTGAATTTCGAAGCCTGAAGAAAATGTGGAAAAGTCGCTGCTTGGATGACGACTACACCATAGCTTAGTGGTAGAGCGTGGCTAGCCATTACTCGGCATTAGGCGAGAGTCCCTGGTTTGAGTCCTCGTGGTGACAATCATTGTTTCTTCAGACTTTTCCCATTGTCAACACCCTGAACCTAATGAATAACACCTCATGGAAGGGGGAGTAAGGACACAAAGGGTGCTGAAATTTACTTTTTACTTCGAAAAAGTTCCAGACACAAGTATCTACTTGTAGTGATACATTTATGGCATGCATTTTATTCCCTACTCTACAACAAAGAAAGCATCTTGCAAGTCACAGTTCCACGGCAAGTATCCCGTCTGACATGGTGTTGCTCTACACACTTCAAGGTGTGGTTTCAGCTATTTTGAGTGATATGTGTGTCTTGCTGCGATATTAGGGGATCAATCCATGTGGTATGTGTAGTACTGTGTGCACAAGAATTGTCACGCCTAGAGTATAATCTTGAAATACTTGATACCAACGCATGCACACTCTCATTTGCTGTACTGGTTTGTTGATACAGATCAGGGATATCCCATAACTGCATCTTGAAATACTGCAATATCTGCCAGTCAACAGTACGTTGATGGATAGGGACAGTGTCAGGAAAGGTAAACTGCTTCAGCATTACTGCTGCTGCTGCTGCTGGTACTGGTTTTGCTGCTGCTACTGTTTTTCCTCCTGCAGCTGGTGTTGCTGCTGCTGCTACTGTTAATTCTCCTGCTGGTGCTGCTGCTACTGTTAATCTTCCTGCAGCTGGTGCTGCTGCTGCAGCTGTTGCCACTGTTGTTGTTGTTGTTGTTGTTGTTGTTGTTGTTGTTGTTGTTGTTGTTGTTGTTGTTGTTGTTGTTGTTGTTGTTGTTGTTGTTGTTGTTGTTGTTGTTGTTGTTGATAACAAAAATGCTGATGATACTGTTGATACTGATTTGCCGCACTCTGCTTGTTGATACTGATCAGGGATATTTCACATGTATCTGGAAGTAGTGCAGTATCTGCCAGACAACAGATCATTGGTGGATGGAGATGTTATTTGAAAGGTAAACTGGTTACACCAACTGCTGCTGCATTGCTCCTGCAGCTGTTGCTGCTGCTGCTGCTACTGCTGCTCCAGGTGCTAGTGCTGCTGTTGCTACTGACGATGCTGCTTGTGTTTTTTGCGCTGCTGCTGTAACTGGTTTGATGCTGTTGATGTTGTGGTTATCAGTGTGATTGTTGATGCTGTTGATGTTGTGGTTATCAGTGTGATTGTTGATGCTGTTGATGTTGTGGATATCAGTGTGATTGTTGATGCTGTTGACGTTGTGGTTATCAGTGTGATTATTGATGCTGTTGATGTTGGGGTTGCTGCTGGTAGTAATATTGATGCTTCTCTCCCTGCTTTAGATGCTATTGTTGATTTTGCCAACATTACTGTAATTGTTCAACATTACTGTAATTGTTCAACATAACTGTAATTGTTGCTGTTCATGCTTTTAATGATTATGACTGTCGTTGATGTTTTGTGCTGTTGCTGGTGTTCAAGCTGTTGCTGGTGTTGAAGCTGTTGCTGGTGTTGAAGCTGTTGCTGGTGTTGAAGCTGTTGCTGGTGTTGAAGCTGTTGCTGGTGTTGAAGCTGTTGCTGGTGTTGAAGCTGTTGCTGGTGTTGAAGCTGTTGCTGGTGTTGAAGCTGTTGCTGGTGTTGAAGCTGTTGCTGGTGTTGAAGCTGTTGCTGGTGTTGAAGCTGTTGCTGGTGTTGAAGCTGTTGCTGGTGTTGAAGCTGTTGCTGGTGGTCAAGCTGTTGCTGGTGTTGAAGCTGTTGCTGGTGTTGAAGCTGTTGCTGGTGTTGAAGCTGCTGCTGGTGTTGAAGCTGTTGCTGGTGTTGAAGCTGTTGCTGGTGTTGAAGCTGTTGCTGGTGTTGAAGCTGTTGCTGGTGTTGAAGCTGTTGCTGGTGTTGAAGCTGTTGCTGGTGTTGAAGCTGTTGCTGGTGTTGAAGCTGTTGCTGGTGTTGAAGCTGTTGCTGGTGTTGAAGCTGTTGCTGGTGTTGAAGCTGTTGCTGGTGTTGAAGCTGTTGCTGGTGTTGAAGCTGTTGCTGGTGTTGAAGCTGTTGCTGGTGTTGAAGCTGTTGCTGGTGTTGAAGCTGTTGCTGGTGTTGAAGCTGTTGCTGGTGTTGAAGCTGTTGCTGGTGTTGAAGCTGTTGCTGGTGTTGAAGCTGTTGCTGGTGTTGAAGCTGTTGCTGGTGTTGAAGCTGTTGCTGGTGTTGAAGCTGTTGCTGGTGTTGAAGCTGTTGCTGGTGTTGAAGCTGTTGCTGGTGTTGAAGCTGTTGCTGGTGTTGAAGCTGTTGCTGGTGTTGAAGCTGTTGCTGGTGTTGATGTCATTCGTCAGCTGCAATGGTTGCTGCTGTTACTGCTGTTGCTGCTGGTGCTGCTGCTGCTATTGATGCTGTTGCTGTTGCTGCTGGTGGTGCTGCTGCTATTGATGCTGTTACTGCTGGTGCTGCGACTGCTGCCTTTGATGCTATCGGTTGCAGCACAATCATGCTGATAATGTAGATTCTTTAGTAGCTCTTCATGCTGTTGAAGTTGTTGATGTTGCTGTGGGTGTGAGTGAAGGTAGTGCTATGCCTTTGTCATTCCTGCTACTGCCATTGCTGGTGCTGCTGATGACGTTGTGCTTCCATTGCTGTTGAAGTTGCTGTTGGGGTGGCTACTGCTATAGCTGTTGATGTTGGTGTTGGTGCCGCTGTTGCTGCCACTGAAACTGCACTGCAGGCTTTGAGCAGCAAAGCCAGATTAGTCCTCGTGGGCACGTGTTGTGTGGTGGTCTCATGATGTATGGCAATTAGGCCTCGTGCTTATTCCTAAAATCTGCATCGTGGTTGTCTTTTGCTATCGGTGTCAAACTGCACTGCGCTAGACGGCTG
The DNA here is from genome assembly GCF_964019385.1 of Sycon ciliatum. NCBI lineage: Eukaryota > Metazoa > Porifera > Calcarea > Leucosolenida > Sycettidae > Sycon > Sycon ciliatum. Next base: position 8,238,169 of record NC_088651.1, on the reverse strand, counting down.
ACTCCAGTACTGCTGGTCCATTACTGAGACAAGAAATGTTTCCTTTTTGGGCCGTTGCTTTCTCTCTCTCTCTCCCACCCTTCGTCTAAGACTCAGAGTCTTGAGCTGTGCATGCTTGCGGTCCTAAATGCACGTCCGTGGGTTAACGTGTTTTTATGCTACCACAATTCAGGCTGCTATTCCTGCTGCTACTACTGTTGCTGCTACAGTAATCGTTCACGCTGGTGTTGATGGTTCTTCTGCCACTACCGCCACTGGTGCTGTTCATGCTGGTGTTAGTGTATTTCGTTCATGTGTTGGTATTGTTGCTTCTGTCGCCGCTCTTGGTGTACTGACTGATGCTGTTGTGACTCATGCTGCTCCTATTAATACTCTTGTTCCATGCTCCTTTTGTTGGTACGAGCGTTGTTGATGGTGTTGTCGCTTCCGATAGTGTTGATGCGAATATTGGTGCCGATTGTGTTCATGGTGGGTTTGCTGCTCGGATACTGTTGCAACTGTCAATGCAGGCCATGGTGTAGGTGCATTGTTGCTTGTGATAGTGTTGATGCTGTCATGATCAGAGTATCTTGAAGTATATGATTGCTAACACATGCACACTCAGTTACTGTACCTGTGTATTGATTCAGATCCGGAATATTTCACAAGCATCTGGAAGTGCTGCAGTATGACTAAATCAACGGATCACTGGAAGACAGGGATTTCTTTTGAAAGGTAAACTTGTCATCCCCACTGCTGATGCGCCTCTGTTGTAGCTCTTGTGGTTGTTGCTGATGTTACTGCTGTTAAAGTTGCAAATTCTGTTGCAAATTCTGTTGATATTGTGGGTGGTGTTGGTGCTAGAGCTTCTACAGGTGTTGATGCTATTGTTGTTGCCCAGTTCGTTGACGCTGCTGTTGCTGCGGAAACTGTTATTGGTGTTATTTTTGTGGATGGCTTTGATGCTGTAATTACTTCTGATGGAGTGATGGTGTTAACGTTGGTGATAGTTGTGATGGTACTGCTGCTGCTGCCGTTGGTGTTGATGCTGATATTGCTGGCAATGGTGTTGATGCTGTTGTTGGTTTCAAAAGTTTTGATGCTGTTGTAGTAGCCAGTGATGTTGCTGTTGCTATTGGTGACGATGGTGTTGATTGTGGTAATGCAGGCAATGGTGTTGATGCTGCTGTTGTCACCGAAACTGTTGATGCTGTTGGCACTGTTAGTAATGCCGATGGTGCCGATAGTTTTGAGGCTGCTTTTGCTGTTAGTTGTGCCATGGATGCGGATGCAGTTTTTGGTGCCGTTGGTGCTGATGCTGTTTTTGCTACTGGTGGTCACGTTAGTACTGTTATTGATGGCGATGATGTTGATGTTGTTGTGCCTGCTGATAGTTTTGATGCAGTTGTAAAGTGCTGCTGATTAAAATCCGATCGAGTGAATGAAGTTTATTTCCTGCACCAGTGAGGAGTCCAGTGTTCGCAGGTCTAGAACTACACAGAGCCGGGCGATCGAATTTCATTGATCAGTGCTGCAGGGGAAGATGGTGTTGATTGTGTTATTGGTAACGATTGTGTTGATTGTGTTATTGGTAACGGTTGTGTTGATTGTGTTATTGGTAAGGATTGTGTTGATTGTGTTATTGGTAACGGTTGTGTTGATTGTGTTATTGGTAACGATTGTGTTGATTCTGTTATTGGTAACGATTGTGTTGATTGTGTTATTGGTAACGATTGTGTTGATTGTGTTATTGGTAACGATTTTGTTGATGCTGTAAAAGCAACTGGTGGTGTTGATGGTATTGTGGCAGCCGATGGTGTTGATACTGTTGTCACTGCCAACGGAGTTCATGTGTGTTATGGTAACGTTGTTTTTGATGCTATTGTTGTTGCCAATAGCAATGATTTAGTTTTTGATGCCCAATGTTGTGATCCTGGTATTGTTGTCGGCTGTGTTTCTGCTCTCATGATCATAGTGAATGTTGAAGTATATCATGACTAAAACATGCACACTCTTTTGCTGTACCTATTTGTTACTCCAGTTCCGGAATATTTCACAAGCATCTCGAAGTACTGCAATGTGATCTAGTCCACAGATCACTGGTGGATTGGAATATCTTTTGAAAGGTAAACTGGTTATGCCCATTGCTTCTGCACCGCTGTTGCAGCTGTTGCGGTTGTTGCTGATGTTGCTGCCATAGCTGATCCAAAAGCTGATCCAAAAGCTGTACATACTGTTGATGCTGTCGGTGCTGCAGTCGCTACTAGTGCCGAAGCTTTTGTTTGTCCTGGTGTCGCTGGTGGTGTTGTTGTCGCTGCCGATGCTGTTGATACCATTATTGGTGCGGATGTTCTTGATGGTGGGGTTCTGGGGTTTGCTGCTGATGCTATTGAAACTGTTGCTGCAAAGTAAATGCGATGGTTTAGATGCGTTGTGTCTTGTGATAGTGTTGATGCTACAGTATGCTATCATAATCAGAGAATCTTGAAGGATGTCTAATGTTTATCGCATGGTAGCGAGGGCCTTATGGAAATAATATGCCATAAGGCCCGCAACAAGTTTCTCCCTTGCTCCACAGAGCTGACCTTTGGGCTGCTGCTGAAACTTGCCGAAATGTCAACATCTAAATCACAATGTATATTGATTAGCTAGCATTATCAAAACAGGAAAAAGAAAATATTTCCTCTAAACCCTATAAAAAAAAGTCTGATAAAGCCCATGAGGATGTATACAGTACTGAAAACGGAGACTAAAAAAAGATCCGGCACGACATTGTCATAGCAATTGACATGGCAACCACGAAAAAATACAAAATCATTTCAGTTGAAAAGTTGAAAATGCCACAACAAAGAGTTACTTTGTGTTGACGTATCAGTGAGTCATCAAATACAGTACTATTTCTTTAGTTCAATATCGCGTAATATTACATGCCACGTGACCGTTGTCTCATCTACAGCCAATCAGCGACCTTCCTCACCGGGCTACAAATCTCTATATCTGCCCGCTCAAACGGGCCGATATTACCAGTTATTGCCTGGTTGGACTTAGAAAATTTCTCTCCAATTTCAATAATTGAAAAATTTGAAAGAAAGAAACGAACAGATTCGAACCCACACCCACCACATCCTGAACACTTCCCCTTACCACCCAGCCACCGTGGTACCGATGCTGAACACTGTCGAAATGGGGATCTTAAATCTGAATCCTGTCCATATAAGGCATGTAATATACATGTATGGATCACTGGAAGACAGGGATTTCTTTTGAAAGGTAAACTGGTCATCCCCACTGCTGATGCGCCTGTGTTGTAGCTCTTGTGGTTTCTGTTGATATTGTGGGTGGTGTTGGTGCTAGAGCTTCTACAGGTGTTGATGCTATTGTTGTGTCCCGTTTTGTTGATGCTGCTGTTGCTGCGGAAACTGTTTAAAATGCTGTTATCTCTGCGCATGGCTTTGATGCTGTAATTGCTTCTGATGGAGTTGATGTTGTTATAGTTTCCCATAAGTTTGATGGTGGTGCTGCTGCCGTTGTGCTTATGCTGTTTTTGCTACTGGTGGTATTGATACTGTTTCTGATGGTGTCGGCGTTGTTGTGCCTGTCGATAGTTGTGATGCTGTTGTAAAGTGCTGCTCCCTGATATCCGATCGAGAAGTCAAGTTTCTTCTCAACACCAGTGAACAGTCCAGTGTTTGCAGGTCTAGATCTGCACAGTGCCCGGCGTCTTCTTGGCTAGAACTGCACAGTGCCCGGCGTCTTCTTGGCTAGAACTGCACAGTGACCGGCGTCTTCTTGGCTAGAACTGCACAGTGACCGGCGTCTTCTTGGCACAGTGGCCGGCGTCTTCTTGGCTAGAACTGCACAGTGCCCGGCGTCTTCTTGGCACAGTGGCCGGCGTCTTCTTGGCTAGAACTGCACAGTGCCCGGCGTCTTCTTGGCTAGAACTGCACAGTGCCCGGCGTCTTCTTGGCACAGTGGCCGGCGTCTTCTTGGCACAGTGGCCGGCGTCTTCTTGGCTAGAACTGCACAGTGCCCGGCGTCTTCTTGGCTAGAACTGCACAGTGCCCGGCGTCTTCTTGGCTCACACGCCATCGGATGTGATTGATCAGTGCTGTAGCTGAAGATGGTGTTGATTCTCTTATTGGCAAGAGTGATGTTGATGGTGTTGTGGCTGCCGATGCTGTTCATACTGCAATTGCTACGGTTGTTGTTGATGCTGTTGTTCCTACTGTTGTTGTTGATGCTGTTGTTGCTACCGTTGTCATTGATGCTGTTGTTGCTACCGTTATTGATGCTGTTGTTGCTACCATTGTCATTGAAGCTGTTGTTGGTGTCATTGTTGTTTATGCTGTTGTTGCTACTGTTGTTGTTGATGCTGTTGTTGCTGCCGTTGTTATTGATGCTGTTGTTGTTGATGCTGTTGTTGCCACCGCTGTTGTTGCTGCTGTTGTTGCTGCTGTTGTTGCTACCTTTGTTATTGATGCTGTTGTTGCTACCGTTGTTGTTGATGCCGTTGTTGCTTTTGTTGTTGTTGATGCTGTTGTTGGTGTCATTGTTGTTGATGCTGTTGTTGTTGCTGTTGTTGTTGATGCTGTTGTTGCTACTGTTGTTGTGGATGCGGTTGTTGCTAGCGTTGTCATTGAAGCTGTTGTTGGTGTCATTGTTGTTGATGCTGTTGTTGCTTCTGTTGTTGTTGATGCTGTTGTTGGTGTCATTGTTGTTGATGGTGTTGTTGTTGCTGTTGTTGTTGATGCTGTTGTTGCTACCGTTGTCATTGAAGCTGTTGTTGGTGTCATTGTTGTTGATGCTGTTGTTGCTGCCGTTGTTATTGATGCTGTTGTTGCTGCTGTTGTTGTTGATGGTGTTGTTGCTACCGTTGTTATTGATGCTGTTATTGATGCTGTTGTTGCTGCTGTTGTTGTTGATGCTGTTGTTGCCACCGCTGTTGTTGTTGCTGCTGTTGTTGCTACCGTTGTTATTGATGCTGTTGTTGCTACCGTTGTTGTTGATGCTGTTGTTGCTTCTGTTGTTGTTGATGCTGTTGTTGGTGTCATTGTTGTTGATGCTGTTGTTGTTGCTGTTGTTGTTGATGCTGTTGGTGCTACCGTTGTTGTTGATGCTGTTGTTGATGCGGTTGTTGCTACCGTTGTCATTGAAGCTGTTGTTGGTGTCGTTGTTGTTGATGCTGTTGTTGCTGCCGTTGTTGTTGATGCTGTTTTTGCTGCCGTTGTTATTGATGCTGTTGTTGCTGCCGTTGTTGTTGATGCTGTTGTTGTTGCCGTTGTTGTTGATGCTGTTGTTGCTACTGCTGTTGTTGATGCGGTTGTTGCTATCGTTGCCATTGAAGCTGTTGTTGTTGATGCTGTTGTTGCTACTGTTGTTATTGATGCTGTTGTTGCTACTGTTGTTGCTGATGCTGTTCTTGTTGACAATAGCAATGATTTAGTTTTTGATGCCCAATGTTGTGATCCTGGTATTGTTGTCGGCTGTGTTTCTGCTCTCATGATCCGAGTGAATGTTGAAGTATATCATGACTAAAACATGCACACTCTTTTGCTGTACCTATTTGTTTCTCCAGTTCCGGAATATTTCACAAGCATCTCGAAGTACTGCAATGTGATGTAGTCCACAGAACACTGGTGGATGGGACTATCTTTTGAAAGGTAAACTTGTTATGCCCATTGCTTCTGCACCGCTGTTGAAGCTGCTGCGGTTGTTGATGATGTTCCTGTTATAGCTGATGTAAAAGCTGTAGAAACTGTTGATGCTGTCGGTGCTACTGTCGCTACTAACAAGTTAGTGTTGAAGCTTTTGTTTGTCCTGGTGTTGTTCATGGTGTTGTCGCTGCCAATGCTGTTGAAACCATGTCTGCTGCGGATGTCGTTAATGGTGGTTTTGCTGCTCGGATGCTGTTGAACCTGTTAATGCAGGCCATGGTGTACATGCATTGTTGCTTGTGATAGTGTTGATGCTGTCATGATCAGAGTATCTTGAAGTATATGATTGCTAACACTTGCACATTCATTTTCTATACTTGTGTATTGATTCAGATGGGTAATATTTCACAAGCATGTGGAAGTGGTGCAGTATGACTAAGTCAACGGATCACTGGAAGACAGGGATTTCTTTTGAAAGGTTAACTGGTCATCCCCACTGCTGATGCGCCTCTGTTGTAGCTCTTGTGGTTGTTGCTGATGTTACTGCTGTTGCTGTTGTGATTTCTGGTGATATTAGGGGTGCTGAATGTGTTACCGTCGCTCTGCGGTTGCAGCCGATGGATACTACTGGTTTTACTGGCGGCATTGTAGCGGCTCTTGATGCCTATGCTGTTCATGCTGTTGATGCTGCCGATGTTGTTGGTCGTGTTTTTGATGCCTATGCTATTATTCCTGTTGTTGCTCTTACCGTACTCGCGCGATTAGAGCCTCTCTTGAATAGTGCCCCAGTCTCTGAGAGCCGGTGAAAAAATAAAACCCTCTCTTGAATAATGCCCCCCCCCCCCCCTGAGCTGGTAACCAAGCGCATTTGCAAATTTGGTGTTCTTTTGCTAATGTCCTTGTCCATGTCATTGCACTGGTGGGTTCAGGATCAAAATCACAGATTTTGTTGACATTTCTGTTGAGTCGAGATAGTTTACAGTTAACTTTAGGCTACGCTTTGCATTGTTTTTATGCTGGATGATTCAAATGTACCAGCATTGAAAAAATTGTGCCCTCTCTTGATTGGTGCCCCATCTGTGATCGACATTGAAAAAATTGTGCCCCAGGGGCACTAATCGCGCAAGTACGGTATGGCTGTTATTGCTGTCAATGTGGTTATTGCTGCTACGAATGGTGCTTTACAATGAGTGAAGGTCCCTGGTTCTAGTCCTTGTGGTGGCAGTCACCGTGCAATATACTATACATATAATTATATGTTTGTGTGTGTGTGTGTGTGTGTGTGTGTGCGTGCGTGCGTGCGTGTGTGTGTGTGTGTGTGTGTGTGTGTGTGCGCGTGGGCGCACGCGCGCGTGTGTGTGTGTGTGTGTAGGTGTGCGTGTGTGTATGATTCGATATGGTCTGCTGTGTGGCGCGAGGTTCCTCTTGAGAACAACCTTGTCTTCCACAGTCCATTTCCTCTACACACAATGCCAGTTCAAGTCTGTCAAGTAGTCAAAGAACACCACCAGAAGCTGGAGCAGAAAGTTGCCGTGAGTTGTGCTATATCCGTATTGCAAATACTCTGGAGCATTCCGGTATAAAATGGTTGTAGAATGATCAAGTAGAGTAGAGTGCTGAGGAAGATGACCATTGTTGATTTTGAAAGCTGGCTTTGCTCCTTGTGGTTGTTAGGCTATTTTACTTCAAAGTGTTTGTTTCCTATTTTGCAATTTTGGTCCGAGTTTTCGGTCGGGTCAATAATCAACTTTGCTTTGTAGTGTTTTCATGAGATAGAAATATGGCTGCAGGGATACAGTCAACTTCGCTAATAACGACTTCGGATATAACGACAATTCGCGAATAACGACAGCATTTCCATGCCCAGAGCAAAGTCCCATCTGACTGTATACATTTAACTTCGGATATAACGACTATCTGAATAACGACAATTCGCGAATAGCGACATGATTTTAGTGCCCCGAGGTCATATTCACTGCTTGAATAACGACTTTCTGGCTTTTTGACAGCTATTTCAAGTACCTGTCAAGTGTCATGCAGAAGTACCAGAACCCGTGGCGATGGATAAGGCACACATACATGTACAAGAAGATACAGCCAGGGGGGGGGGGGGGGGGGTGCTTTTTCTTTTTTCTTTTCTTCAAAATAGTTGGAATGATCAGCACACCTATGTTGTACATGATTGCACATTAATCTTCATACATGTACATGAACATGTCCCTGCAGATGGCTCCAAAAGGTTAATTTTTCAATATATTTCCCTTGGATATTGACTTTATTGTTCCTTTCAATTGCAATACGAAAGTAAAGTACAAATTGACGTAGAGCATGAAAAGAGCTTCATTTCGATATGCATGTCATACTATACAAAATATGGGTTCACATACATTCAAATGGGACTTCGGATATAACGACACTTCGCGAATAAGGACACTTTTCTGATGCCCCGCCGAATGTCGTTATTCGCAAAGTTGACTGTACATGTATTTACTGACAAAGATGAATCTTAGGTAGCTCAGCTAGATTCACAAGGTTTAGCTAGATACTGGAATTTCTGCCCTCTCATGATTTAATCACATTTTTGCTGATACTCACAGTGCCTGTTTCTGCATACCTTACTATACCCTGCTCAAAGTGCTGCTGTGCTATGCATGTGGAAACTTTCCATATGCGTTTCAGTTTGTTGCCAGTACTATAGTATCGCTAGACTTTGATATGCATTGATTTTGTTCATGACTGCCTACATAACAACTTGTTAGTATGGACAGTTAGTATGGACTTCAATCAGATACATGTACACGTATACGTGATTGCTTCTCTCTGACCCAACGCGTTGCAGTTGTTGCTTGTAGCAAGGTTTGAGGCTGTGATGAATGGGCTGTACTGGCTGAAACAACTGAAACAAGGTGACAGGCTCAGAAAAAGCCGAGAAAAATAGTTTCGTTGCCTAATATAGAATGTTTGTAAGGGAAACGTCCAAATATGGCATGGATTTCTGCGGTTTCCATGGTAACAAGCCCATTTTTTCCATTCATTTGCCGGTTGCCATGGCAACCAGCCCATTTTTCGGCTAAAATTTGCCGTTGCCATGGCAACCATACTCATTTGGCCGTTGCCATGGCAACCATACACTTATCTGGCCGTTGCCATGACGACCATACACATTGCCATGGCAACCATGCATATTTTTAAGCAGCAACGTTTGCTTGCTGCCATATATAGCTTGCTACCCCCCCCGGCTACAGCAGCTGCCAGCTCCCCTACAGGTACCAGCTAGGCTACTGCTACACATGGCAGGTTCCCATAGAAACTTGCACTGAATAATAATTTTTAAGTTGTTGATTATGATGAAAAAGGGTAAAAGTTGCGACTGATAACAAGAAAATTGACAGGGTAGAATAAAGGAAATACATGTATGCATGTATGCATTAGAAGAAAGGGAAATTCATAAAGCTTTTGTGAACTACCGCAGAGCAAAGGAAATATTAAATTAAGTGAAGTGAGAAACCTTAAAGAATATTCCAGCAATAGGATAATAGAATGTAAAATGGAAAAGGAAGCAACATGATCATCGACTTAATCATAGAAGAAGACATGCAGGAAAGAGGTAAGTTAACAAAGTGGATGGGTAGGTGAGGTAAACCCATAGATACCGGAAACAACACCACTTAGAGTGTAGAATTGAACAGGAACATAAAATCAGACAACCTCATTCAACATGGTCCTTGGAAAATTCAAGACGGGTAGTACTAAACTTAGGAGAAGAAGAGTGAAGTGGACCAGGGTAATACAGTGTTCCATATTACGAGGGTAATACATTGTTCCAGAATACCAGATGCAGTCATGCATACGCCATCTACCATGTCCCGAATTTTATAATACATGATTTGTCAGCATAGAGATTGAAGGTAATTGAAGCCATAATTACACCATTGCTGCTGTGAACGCTTGTTGTAAGCAATGATTTGTGGCCATCGATAGCTGCACTGACGCACTTCATCTGTTCAAGGCGCCTCACTACTGGTCGTAGCCAGGAATGGATAATCATGGGACTTGTTCAGCCATTCCTATGAATTATCAACGCTAGCGCTTAGCTGCTCATGCCGAATAACAACAGGCACAAGTTGATCCTTGCTGTGTTTTCGGTGTGCTCATGTGGACGTCACTTGGAGGGTAACCCAGCATACATCTCCTAATGAGACTGAGTATAGAAACTATCAGCTGCTTTCACTGCGCATGTGCCAGTGACTAGATGTACAAACATATGCACACACACACACACGCACTCACACACACACACACATGCACGCACGCACACATGCACGCACACACACATGCACACATGCACGCACACACACATGCACGCACACATGTACACACACCGAGCACATTGAAAGTACAGTCATGTAACGAGAGAGCTTGGAAGCTCGGGGCCCTACGCTATGGTTTTTTGCCTTGATGACCTAGACAAAAAAATTTGCATAGGGATGTTATAAATTCTTTAAAAAAAATCCTCTTTTTTTAAGACATAACCTGGGATTCGAACCCGCACTATCACGCGCCCTGCATGCATCCCCCGATACACTTCGCATACATACTAATCCTTCCAAGTTGTTTCACATTGTGATCTGACGGGAAAAAAGCATAGGATGTTATAAATTTTTCAAATCTCCTATTTTTTTTAAGGCATATCCTGGGATTCGAACCCGCACTATCGCCCTACATGCATTCCCCCATACACTTCGCATTCATACCCATTCTTCCAAGTTGTTTCACATTGTGATCTTGCATTTGAAAGCCCTATTTGAATATGCGTTGTGGCCAGCCGTCTTTGATGGCACGGTACGGTAGGGGATAGGTACGGGACAGGTACGATCGAGGGTAATACGACACCGTCTCCCGTACCGTACCGTACCATCAAACACAGCTGGCCACATACAGCTGCCCGCAATATTGAAATAGGGCTTTCAAACGCAAGATAATAGCGTGAAGCAACTTGGAAGAATGGGTATGAATGCAAAGTGTATGGGGGAATGCATATAGGGCGATAGTGCGGGTTCGAATCCCAGCATATGCCTGAAAAAAAAATAGGAGAATTGAAAATTTTATAACATCCTATGCTTTTTTGCCGTCAGATACGGATAGCGCCAGGCGTGACACAAACAAACAAACAAACAAACACACACACAAATACCAAATTAAAGCTGTGTGGACCCTGGCTAGCGCCAGACGTTACTGAAGTAATGTCTTCTGCATAGCTACGGGAATAATAGTTTTAGTTCACCTACACACCTACACACCTACACATCTACACACACATTTAACATGCAGTACTCCCTCGTTATAACGAGTATGGTTAGAACATAAGCACCGTTAGTAAATAGAAATCTGAAATCCCCTGAAATCCCCTGGCAAAACTGGTCTGTACAACTGTTTACAGGTCCCGGCTACAACATAGTTTTTTAGGACATAAAATTCGTTACCACGACAATTGGCCCATGCCCCCGGAGTGCCAAACCCTCATTGATAATATTGGCCATCATGCATGACCAAGGTCCCAATACACATAGGATAGAGCAGAAAGGCACAAAGTATTCTATCTACAGTATGTATTCATAGATATGGACGAATTTTTGCATCTAAGGAACAGCAGTGTTGGAGATTTTCTTATAACGAGTTGAAGTGCCGATGATTTATGTTGTATTGAGGGTAGAGGGGACGGTTTCAAATAGGACACAGGTTGCAAACCGGAACGGACTCAATATTCACTTTCGCTCTTGGTATTTTGATTAGAAAACATATGTCACAGTGAGACTACGATGTGTTATACTCCGAGCCAAAATTTCATGGCTCTGCGATGACCAGAAGCACCATATCAAGCAGGTGAGTTTTTGACGTGTTGCTTCGCACTGCGACTTGAGTCTTACGACTTTCGAAAATCAACTTCTCGTCGCAGGTAAGCAGTGGCTCGCCTCTCGCCAATAAAGCACCGCATACAAATCAAAACTAATGGAAGCACACACAAGGCTTGTTGTTACTCTGTACTGGCCGTCGTGGAGCGATAGCAATTACCTAATTTCAGACCCAGAGTGAATTTGACGTGCACTCTAAAACGTGTCCGGTTTGGAGCCACCTCTGATTTGAACTTTCTTGAAGCGAAAAATTGGGCAACTTGGAGGCAATGGGTCAACACAAAGGAGTGGCTCAGTTCGATTGACTCTGGCCCCAGAGCAAACTTCAACATGCCAGTTTCCTTCCACAAACATATTTTGAGTGAAAAATGAACGCTGATGATCGGTTTGGGTCTATACAAATTTGGCTGTCAAAGCGTCCCGGTATCGAGCCGTCCCCTCTACCCCAAATCCTGCTTCTTTAATCTTTAGTTGCAAGTCCTGTTACAAGATTAACCTTACATGTAAGAAAATTGTTTTGATGGCCGAAAGATTATCTACGAACGAGGGAGGACCTGCGCTACATGTCCTACTTCGCCCACTGATGATAGTCATTAAGTTGACAAGCACAAAGCACTGAAACTAAAGATAAAACTTGTTTCAATAATAGGACATGCAACACATTTGTAAGCCACTGGTTCAGTGCAGTATTGCTATGCTGTGTGCAGTGTTGGTATCCCATGTGATGCGTTAATGTGGTGTGCGCAGGGTTTGTCTGCTGTATGCAGTATTGCTCAGCTGCACAAAGGATTGCTCACTTGTCTACAGGGTTGCTCTGGTTTCTACAATATTGCTCAGCAACTTGTACATAACTGTGCTTGTAGACACACACACACACACACACACACAGTTCAAGCACCAGAGCAACCCTGGGAACAGCAAAGCAACCCTGGAAATAGCAGAGCAACCCTGGGAACAGCAGAGCAGTCCTGGGAACGGCAGAGCAACCCTGGGAACAGCAGAGCAGTCCTGGGAACGGCAGAGCAACCCTGGGAACAGCAGAGGAACCCTGGGAACGGCAGAGCAACCCTGGGAACGGCAGAGCAACCCTGGGAACGGCAGAGCAACCCTGGGAACGGCAGAGCAGCCCTGGGAACAGCAGAGCAGTCCTGGGAACGGCTGAGCAACCCTGGGAACAGCAGAGCAACCCTGGGAACGCCAGAGCAACCCTGGGAACGGCAGAGCAACCCTGGGAACAGCAGAGCAGTCCTGGGAACGGCAGAGCAACCCTGGGAACAGCAGAGCAACCCTGGGAACGGCAGAGCAACCCTGGGAACGGCAGAGCAACCCTGGGAACAGCAGAGCAACCCTGGGAACGGCAGAGCAGCCCTGGGAACAGCAGAGCAGTCCTGGGAACGGCAGAGCAACCCTGGGAACGGCAGAGCAATCCTGGGAACGGCAGAGCAACCCTGGGAACGGCAGAGCAACCCTGGGAACGGCAGAGCAGCCCTGGGAACGGCAGAGCAGTCCTGGGAACGGCAGAGCAACCCTGAGAACAGCAGAGCAACCCTGGGAACGGCAGAGCAACCCTGGGAACGGCAGAGCAACCCTGGGAACAGCAGAGCAACCCTGGGAACGGCAGAGCAACCCTGGGAACAGCAGAGCAGTCCTGGGAACGGCAGAGTAACCCTGGGAACAGCAGAGCAACCCTGGGAACGGCAGAGCAACCCTGGGAACAGCAGAGCAACCCTGGGAACGGCAGAGCAACCCTGGGAACAGCAGAGCAACCCTGGGAACGGCAGAGCAACCCTGGGAACAGCAGAGCAACCCTTGAAACAGCAGAGCAACCCTGGGAACGGCAGAGCAACCCTGGGAACGGCAGAGCAACCCTGGGAACGGCAGAGCAACTCTGGGAACGGCAGAGCAACCCTGGGAACAGCAGAGCAGCCCTGGGAACGGCAGTGTAACCCTGGGAACGGCAGAGCAACCCTGGGAACAGCAACCCTGGGAACAGCAGAGCAACCCTGGGAACAGCAGAGCAGCCCTGGGAACGGCAGAGCAACCCTGGGAACGGCAGAGCAACCCTGGGAACGGCAGAGCAACCCTGGGAACAGCAGAACAACCCTGGGAACGGCAGAGCAACCCTGGGAACGGCAGAGCAACCCTGGGAACGGCAGAACAACCCTGGGAACGGCAGAGCAACCCTGGTAACGGCAGAGCAACCCTGGGAACGGCAGAGCAACCCTGGGAACGGCAGAGCAACCCTGGGAACGGCAGAGCAACCCTGGGAACAGCAGAGCAGCCCTGGGAACGGCAGTGTAACCCTGGGAAAGGCAGAGCAACCCTGGGAACAGCAACCCTGGGAACAGCAGAGCAACCCTGGGAACAGCAGACCAGCCCTGGGAACAGCAGAGCAACCCTGGGAACGGCAGAGCAACCCTGGGAACGGCAGAGCAACCCTGGGAACGGCAGAGCAACCCTGGGATCGGCAGAGCAACCCTGGGAACGGCAGAGCAACCCTGGGAACGGCAGAGCAACCCTGGGAACGGCAGAGCAACCCTGGGAACGGCAGAGCAACCCTGGGAACGGCAGAGCAACCCTGGGAACAGCACAGCAACCCTGGGAACAGCACAGCAACCCTGGGAACGGCACAGCAACCCTGAGAACAGCAGAGCAACCCTGGGAACAGCAGAGCAACCCTGGGAACAGCAGAGCAACCCTGGGAACGGCACAGCAACCCTGGGAACAGCAGAGCAACCCTGGGAACGGCACAGCAACCCTGGGAACAGCAGAGCAACCCTGGGAACAGCAGAGCAACCCTGGGAACAGCAGAGCAACCCTGGGAACAGCAGAGCAACCCTGGGAACAGCAGAGCAACCCTGGGAACGGCACGGCAACCCTGGAGATAGCAGAGCATTACTGTACATGCGAGTAGTGTGGCTTTGCTAGTTGCTGCAGTGTTGCGCTGACGTGTCAGGTGTTGCTCCGACGTGCGGAGTGTTGCTTTGGTGTGAACAGCGTTGCTCTAGTGTACGGAGTGAGAATCTAGTGTGTGCAATGTTGCCCAGCTCCTGTCCAGCGTTGATGTGTGTGTGTGTGTGTGTGTGTGTGTGTGTTGATGTGTGTGTGTGTGTGTGTGTGTGTGTGTAGTATTTTATTCATATTTCTCTAGGGCAGTCCCCACAGACCTATGGTCTCCTTACGGGGTACCCTACACAATCTAGGATTGCGATACAAAATTAACTTGGGTGAAGCAGCAAGACGGATCGATGCCGGAACTGAGGTCCAGCGTGTGTGTGTGTGTGTGCGTGTGTGTGTGTGTGGGGGGGGGGGGGTTGTATTGCTTTCTCTGTCTTAATCAGCATTGCTCACCTGAGTTCTGCGTTGCTGCTCAGAGTTATCAGTTGAATGTTGCTTGAAAACATGCTGCGAGTGAAGAACAACAGCACACAGCATAGCAACACCACACACAGCATAGCAGCACCACACACAATAGCAACGCCACACACAATAGCACCACACTTCAGAAAGCATAGAAATGAAATCCAGAAACTCTCACAGGAGAGCAACACTCACAAGGAAATCGATATTTTAAGTAGGGCTGAAGCGTTTACAGTTTTCAGGTTAGCGGTTAAGCGGAATCTCAATGGTTAACCAAACGGCTATAACCTATAAGAGACCTACTGTACATCATGGTACATGAAGTAACCTTTTTACATGAACCATTATTGTACATGGGACCATGACCCAACTTTACATGAACCAGTATTGTACATGGGACCATGAGCCAACGCACTGCCAAAACAATCATAACAATATGACGTAGTGAATGCATATCATCACTTGGTCAGTGTTCCAGAGCTGGTTCAAAATATTTTAATATTCTGTATGATCCATTGGGCTTCAGACTTCACCGTCGCCTTGTCATTTATTCAACTTAAACTCATCATGAGCATACGCAAGCATCGCTAATATGGGGAGCAACCCTGGATATGAGGGAGATACCCGTCATGCATCCATTGTGCACAGCACTCATAGTGTATGCACCTATTCTCTCGGGAATATAGCTCAGAAATTTACAAATATTATGTACAGTGTACAGTGAAAAAATAAACGGTTAACCCTTAGGCAAACGGTTAACTGCTCCTGTATTCTTAACGGTTACATAACCGGTTAACCTATCTCTAACCGTTTCACCCCTAATTGTAAGAAGCAGAGCTGCTCAATCAATCCAGAGCAACATTGGACATGTGTATAATTCCGCCACCTTGCGCTGTGTTCCGTGTCGCAATGGTGTGTTCAGCGTTTTTGCTCTGGTGTGTCAGGGGCGTCGCACACGGTACGGTCACTACGGTATTGACTGTACCACATTTTGACCCAGATACCCCGTGAATCAACAAAATACACTGATCTAGGATCTAAAATTCCAAAATTTTCGGCTCAGCCATCCCTCCCCCACGAGTAAATTGTACTTCAGATGGCTCACCGTACCACAATAAAATACCTTCCGACGCCCCTGGGTGTGTGCAGTATGGTTATTCAACTACAGTCAACTTCGCTAATAACGACTGCGGATATAACGCAATTCGCGGATAACGACAGCATTTCCATACCCAGAGCAAAGTCCCATCCCATTAATACATACAGTAAAATCTGTGACTAACGACCACCCCTTGCCCTTGGTGCCAGCAAAAGCGGTCTTTAGTGGCAGGTGGTCTTTAGTTAGAGGTTTGCACTGCGCGACCATATATGGATCCCGCATATGATATGTATGTCAAAATGCAGCTAATACGATTCCCCAGGACTTGCGCAATGCCATTCTTATTTCAGGTCAAACAACACTTGGAGGGAGAGAGAGAGAGAGACGGAGAGAGACAGAGGGAGAAGATTACTTTTTGGAGACATCAAATTCAGCTGCTACTTCTGAAACCAGGAGTCAAACGTTCCCGGTAGAAGTGAGTCCTTTCGGGACCATGGAAAATCAGCAAATTTTCAAGAAGGAGCTTCGAGCAACATTTGATTTCGTACATCGCGGTCGCTAGTTACGGGTCAACGAGAGAGCTTGGAAGCTCAGGGCCCTTCGCTATGCTTTGTTGCCTAGCTCATCGTGCATGTTGTTAGAACAGATGGAAATGCTTTTTCCTTTGATTAGCTACATCATTGTTGTTGTTGTTGTTGTTGTTGTTGTTGTTGTTGTTGTTGTTGTTTATTTTACTTCGCAGATTCTAACGGGCAAGTTGCCCACTAACAAGAAAGCGAAGGCAAAGAAAATAATACTAATAAAAGAAATAACCGGGGGCAGCAGAAAATGAAAAATAGCTTTAAGAACTCAGATGGTGAGCCAAGGAACAAATTTCCATGTTATCGCTAATAATCGCTTTTAAAAGTAAAAAGAAAAGAGCGGGTGGTACAGCAGACTTCCTATTCTGAATTCCCTGAACGAAGCAGAGACGTTAGCTGGGTACATGTCACTATTTCACAGTAGCAAGAGAGCTACCTCGGTCGACATCAGTGGACGTGGATTTTGATTGTATTGCAAAAACGTTTAAATGAGATACTGAAGTAACGTCTTCTGCATAGCTATGGGACCGGCGCTGACTCTGCCGATCACGGGCGTTCTGGAGTCGACGGGATGTCTGTCCTGACGTTTCCTGGGACCGGCGCTGACTCTGCCGATCACGGGCGTTCTTCTTCTTCTTATTATTATACTGACGGCAACTAACATCCATTCTGATTGCATTTACTCGTCTCCCTACTTCGTATTTCTTTCCAGAAAATCTCCCCATACAGCAGGGAGTCGTTTACATAATATGACTCCCTGCTATACATCTACATGACTGTATATACGTTATAATTATTATGCTATCGGCCTACATGCGATTCCCGGGCTGTTCGACAGGCGTCCCAGCCAGCCTGCTAGTGGGATTTCGGCCTCGCACACAAATCCACACAACATGTTACTGCACTGAATGCATTCCCCGATACACTTCGCATATATACTCATTCTCTTGATGGTATCGATAGGTATTTTTGCTCTCACATGCATCCATTGCTCAATCATGCATCATTTGCCTATATGACAAACTTTGGCCTACGATTTACTTTGGCCGGTTGGTACCAAGCGGCGAAATCAGCGAAATTAAATCGCCAGCGAAAATTAGTTGATTTTATTACAGTAATCGGATTTTCTGGCCTTTTTGTAGTACAGTAAATATCGGATATAACGTGCCCCTTTGATTTTCGAAAATGTATCACTATATCCGGTGCATCACTATAGCCGATTTGCATGTTTGACCGACACATGGCACATGACTGCACATGAAATGATGCGTACACGCTGGAAAAAGCATGCTGAAAGTGCATGCATGCTCCGCGGACTGTGTACCGCGTACCGGTGCATGACACAGAGCAGTGCATGGCAGTGCAGTACGAGTACAGACTGTACATGTACTAGAACTTCGATACATCATGTGGCATGGCTGCTTCTTCAGCGTGTTCTCCAAAAAAAGCCTGAGCTGGATCCGTGCTCACGTAGATCGTAGATCTACTCGGTGTCCAACGAGTTGCGTAGAGCCAGAAATAGACATGAGTGGCTGTGTACGTGAGTTGGCAACATCATCGTGAGAGGCAACACAGCCAGAAACGGACAAGAGCATGCAGAAAGATCACTCTTGATCATTATATGCGATATTTTCCTGTACATTTGATATGGTTTGCTTCCTGAAGGCCATCACAATAAGCGATATATCGGTATAGCCGATAATAGTGTATATAGTGATATTTTAGCTGTATTTTTTCAGATTTGATTTTGATTTTGACGTGTTCTATCACTATAACCGGTATATCATTATATCCGGTCACTTTATAAACGATACTTACTGTAATACATGTACATTGACCTGTTGAGCCAATGACGCCGCCGAATGCATGGTTGCCTGTGGAGCACATTACATAACTTTACAGTCTCTTAAAATACGTATCCTGTCCGACGGCAAAAGAGGCTGCAGATTTAGTTTTTCTGCGCGTGGTCTGCGATGCGAAAGTTCAGCTCGCGTTATTTGGCTCGCACGTCGAAAAATCAACGCGAGTGACCTGCTGCTCACGTCGAAAATCGAAAATTGGACATTACACAACTTTACAGTCTCCTAAAATACGTATCCTGTCCGACGGCAAAAGAGGCTGCAGATTTAGTTTTTCTGCGCGTCGACGGGATGTCTGTCCTGACGTTTACTGGGACCGGCGCTGACTCTGCCGATCACGGGCGTTCTGGACTCGACGGGATGTCTGTCCTGACGTTTCCTGGGACCGGCTTAGACTGTGCCGATCACGGGCGTTCTGGACTGAACGGGATTTCTGTCCTGACGTTGCCTGGGACCGGCGGACTCTGCCGATCACGGGCGTTCTGGAGTCGACGGGATCTCTCTTCCGACGTTTCCTGTGACCGGCGCTGAATCGCTCGTTCACGCTTATTTTGGAGACGACGGGATCTCTCTTCCAAAGTATGTTTATGCTGACGCATCCTATCACCTATTCGGCGTCTATTCTAATTTAATTTCCTCCTCGTCTCCCTATTTCTTTCCAAATCTCCCTCTACATCAGGGAGTCGTATACATAATACGACAAATATTGGTACGGTACGGGACAGATACAGGAGCCCGCAAATATTGTGGACAGCTGTTATGTACAATCCTGTAGAGCCTTTGTAGTCACAGATACGGGACAGATACGGGATAGCTCCAGCCGTGACACAAACAAACAAACAAACAAACAA
The DNA here is from genome assembly GCF_964019385.1 of Sycon ciliatum. Classification (NCBI taxonomy): domain Eukaryota; kingdom Metazoa; phylum Porifera; class Calcarea; order Leucosolenida; family Sycettidae; genus Sycon; species Sycon ciliatum. Next base: position 8,218,874 of record NC_088651.1, on the reverse strand, counting down.
ACACCAAATTAAAGCTGTGTGGACCCTGGCTAGCGCCAGACGTTACTGAAGTAACGTCTTCTGCATAGCTACGGGAATAATCGTCTTTGGGGCAAGAAAAGGCGGTCACTGGTCGCGTTCAGCAGGTAGTCGCTAGTCACAGTGCATTTTGAATATGAGACCGTCCGTGCCTGGCGAAGTGGTCGGTAGTACCAGGCTGGTCGTTAGTCACGGTGGTCTGTAGTAGCAGGCTGGTCGTTAGTCACGGTGGTCTGTAGTAGCAGGCTGGTCGTTAGTCACGGTGGTCTGTAGTCACGGTGGTCTGTAGTAGCAGGCTGGTCGTTAGTCACGGTGGTCTGTAGTAGCAGGCTGGTCGTTAGTCACGGTGGTCTTTAGTTACAGGTTTTACTGTATAACAACACTTCGCGAATAAGGACACTTTTTTGATGCCCCGCCGAGTGTCCTTATAAGCGAAGTTGACTGTATGTTCTTTTTGCTCTGATGTTTGGGGTGTTGACCTGCCATGTACAGTGCTGCTTTGCTGGGTAAAGTGTTGCTCTGGCCTGTTAACAGTGTTCTGTTGATGTTAACACAACACTGCACACAGCATAGCAACATTGTACACAGCATAGCAACACTGCACACAGCATAGCAACACTGTACACTGCATAGCAACACTGTATACAGCATAGCAACACCGTACACTGCATAGCAACACTGTACACAGCATAGCAACACTGTACACAGCATAGCAACACTGTACACTGCATAGCAACACTGCACACAGCATAGCAACACTGTACACAGCATAGCTACATTGTACACAGCATAGCAACACCGTACACAGCATAGCAACACCGTACACTGCATAGCAACACTGCACAAAGCATAGCAACACTGTACACAGCATAGCAACACTGTACACAGCTTAGCAACGCTGTACACAGCATAGCAACACTGTACACAGCATAGCAACACTGTACACAGCATAGCAACACTGTACACAGCATAGCAACACTGTATACAGCATAGCAACACTGTTCACTGCATAGCAACACTGCACACAGCATAGCAACACTGTACACAGCATAGCAACACTGTACACAACATATCAACACTGTTCACAGCATAGCAACACTGTATACAGCATAGCAACACTGTACACTGCATAGCAACACTGTACACAGCATAGCAACACTGTATACAGCATAGCAACACTGTACACAGCATAGCAACACTGTACACAGCATAGCAACACTGTACACAGCATAGCAACACTGTACACAGCATAGCAACACTGCACACAGCATAGCAACACTGTACACAGCATAGCAACACTGTACACAGCATAGCAACACTGTACACAGCATAGCAACACTGTACACAGCATAGCAACACTGTACACAGCATAGCAACACTGTTCACAGCATAGCAACACTGTACACAGCATAGCAACACTGTACACAGCATAGGAACACTGTACACAGCATAGCAACACTGTACACAGCATAGCAACACTGTACACAGCATAGCAACACTGTACACAACATAGCAACACTGTTCACAGCATAGCAACACTGTATACAGCATAGCAACACTGTACACTGCATAGCAACACTGTACACAGCATAGCAACACTGTATACAGCATAGCAACACTGTACACAGCATAGCAACACTGTACACAGCATAGCAACACTGTACACAGCATAGCAACACTGTACACAGCATACATGTAGCAACACTGTACACTGCATAGCAACACTGTACACAGCATAGCAACACTGTACACAGCATAGCAACACTGTACACAGCATAGCAACACTGTACACAGCATAGCAACACTGTACACAGCATAGCAACACTGTTCACAGCATAGCAACACTGTACACAGCATAGCAACACTGTACACAGCATAGCAACACTGTACACAGCATAGCAACACTGTACACAGCATAGCAACACTGTTCACAGCATAGCAACACTGTTCACAGCATAGCAACACTGTACACAGCATAGCCATAGAACTCTACACTGCACACACATTTGCATCAAACTGAAGAGCAATAGTACGGCCATTTGTTGAGATTGCGTGGATTGGACAGAGCAGAGCAGCATTGGACACAACATAGTAGCATTGGACTGAGCAGAGCAACGCTAGACATGGCAAGAAACTCTAGCACAGCACGCGGCAACACTAGACACAGCAGGGTGACACTGGACACAGCAGAGTAATACTGTACACGTGTGTGGTGTTGCTTTGCTGGGTGTAGTGTTGCCCTAGTGTGCTGTGTGCGGTGTTGCTTTGCTGTGTGTGGTGTTGCTTTGCTGTGTGTGGTGTTGCCCTAGTGTGCTGTGTGCGGTGTTGCTTTGCTGTGTGTGGTGTTGCTTTGCTGGGTGTAGTGTTGCCCTAGTGTGCTGTGTGCGGTGTTGCTTTGCTGTGTGCGGTGTTGCTTTGTTGTGTGTGGTGTTGCTTTGCTGTGTGCGGTGTTGCTTTGCTGTGTGCGGTGTTGCTTTGCTGTGTGTGGTGTTGCTTTGCTGGGTGTAGTGTTGCCCTAGTGTGCTGTGTGCGGTGTTGCTTTGCTGTGTCTAGTGTTGCCGCGTGCTGTGCTAGAGTTTCTTGCCATGTCTAGCGTTGCTCTGCTCAGTCCAATGCTACTATGCTGTGTTGCTTTGTTGTGTGTGGTGTTGCTTTGTTGTGTGTGGTGTTGCTTTGCTGTGTGTGGTGTTGCTTTGTTGTGTGTGGTGTTGCTTTGTTGTGTGTGGTGTTGCTTTGTTGTGTGTGGTGTTGCTTTGCTGTGTGTGGTGTTGCTTTGCTGTGTGTGGTGTTGCTTTGTTGTGTGTGGTGTTGCTTTGTTGTGTGTGGTGTTGCTTTGTTGTGTGTGGTGTTGCTTTGTTGTGTGTGGTGTTGCTTTGCTGTGTGTGGTGTTGCTTTGCTGTGTGTGGTGTTGCTTTGTTGTGTGTGGTGTTGCTTTGTTGTGTGTGGTGTTGCTTTGTTGTGTGTGGTGTTGCTTTGCTGTGTGTGGTGTTGCTTTGCTGTGTGTGGTGTTGCTTTGTTGTGTGTGGTGTTGCTTTGTTGTGTGTGGTGTTGCTTTGCTGTGTGTGGTGTTGCTTTGCTGTGTGTGGTGTTGCTTTGCTGTGTGTGGTGTTGCTTTGTTGTGTGTGGTGTTGCTTTGTTGTGTGTGGTGTTGCTTTGTTGTGTGTGGTGTTGCTTTGCTGTGTATGGTGTTGTCCTAGTGTGCTCTACTACATGCAATGTTGCTTCGACGTGCGGAGTGTTGCTTTGGTGTGTGCAGTGTCACTCATGTGTGCGGAGTCTTTTGCTTTAGTGGGCACAGTGCTGCCCTTCCACCGTGCAGTGCAGTGCTGTGTGTGGGTATATGTGTGTGTTTGCGTATACGTATACGTATATGTGTACGTGTGTGTGTGTACGTGTGTGTGTATGTATGTATATGTGTATGTATACGTGTGTGTGTGTGTGTGTGTGTGTATGGAGGGACATCGCCGCTGCTGATCTGAGTGCTCAGTGCGTGACAGGTGACTGGTGCGACTTGGCGCAGGACAGACGAGACTGGCGCCTCATGTGCAATCGTCCCCGGCCGGCTGTGCCAAAGCCTAGAGTGTTCATTTGCGGCTGTGGCAGGGACTTCCGTCGGCCCAACGATCTAACTTGCCACAGGAAATACTGCAACTCCTGATGCTATCATTCAATGGAGCAATGGGCATCCAAAGGTCCAAAAATGATTGCATGCGCGCGTGTGTGTATGAGTGTGTGTGTGTGGGGGGGGGGGGGGTAGTGTTTCTCTGTCAAGAGCAGTGTTGCTTACCTGAGCACTGGGTTGCACAGTGTTGTTTGCAGTCCGGTTTTGCTTGACAAATGGGCAAGAAAAGCCACACACAGCACAGGAACACCGCACATGATAGGATCACACTCAGCACAGGAACACCACACACAATAGGATCACACACAGCATAGGAACACCACACACAATAGGATCACACACAGCATAGAAACACCGCACACAATAGGATCACACTCAGCATAGGAACACCGCACACAATAGGATCACACTCAGCATAGGAACACCGCACACAATAGGATCACACTCAGAAAAGAGCAGGATTGAAGACCTTCAACATCTCACAGAATAGCAACCACAAGCACACACACACACACAAATACTGTCAAAGCAGAATTTTTTGGTGGTGTGATTTTTTCGGTAATCTCCAAAATCGGCGGTTCGGTGGGAGGAAATTTTTGGTAAACCGGTTTTCAGGTAAGTGTACTAGTACTAGAATCGACATTTTTGGTTGCGTTGTATTTTAGGTAAAATTGTCGGCAGCGAAGTTACCGGAAATAAAACACCACCGAAATGTTCTGCTTTAAAGTAGGAAGATTATTGTAAGAAAACTGACTCAAATAGCACATGCACTATTCGAGGTTCTTACTTGGGAAAGGATTGAAGAGGTTCTCGTCCCCGTAGATGGAGCGGCAAAGTATTTTCTTCTGTGATGTCATCCAGCGTGTCTCCATATCCGACACTTGTCTTTCTTGTACCAAGTCAGCATGCCCAAGGCGAGGTCCACAACACTGCCTCATCATAGTTTGACTCTGTAGATACAAATTAGTACCAACAACAATGACAGCAATAATATTGAGGCACACAACAATGACAGCAATCATATTGAGGCACACAACAATGACAGCAATCATATTGAGGCACACAACAGTGACAGAAATCATATTGAGGCACACAACAATGACAGCAATCATATTGAGGCACACAACAATGACAGAAATCATATTGAGGCAAATAACAATGACAGAAATCCTATTACAGGAGACATAAACCATAAACCATACACCATAAAAGAGCATTAGAATCCAGACCCAGATCCGAAGGGTCCACCCAACCTGTGATGAACCAATTGGTCGGATCTGGATCCAGATCCATTGGGTTTGGATCTGAGCTGCCTGCCCCCGGGAACAGGGTTGACTGGATCCAAAGATTTTTGGTCAAAACAAGATGTTTGTACATTTTCGGGGGGGGGGGGGGGGGGGTGTGAAAATCATTGTATAAATACAAGAAACATGAAGTACAAATACATGTGTGTGTGTGTAATGCTTGTGTGTCCATGCTTGTGTTTGCCTGTGTCCATGCTTGTGTCTGTCTGCGTCCATGCCTGTGTCTGTCTGCGTCCATGCTTGTGTCTGTCTGCGTCCATTCTTGTGTCTGTCTGTGTCCATGCTTGTCATCTCAACAGACTGCATACCGCCACAGAGGAAGTCGGGGAAATTCACGCAAAGGAACTGCATATTTTACAAGCACACTCCCCCCCCCCCCCCCCCATAACACGAGCACACACACACACACCTTTGACCTTGACCTTTGACGCCCATCGCCGGAGGCGATGATAGCAATGCTACGGCAGATGCCATAGCAACTTGTGCTGGGATTGCACCATTCAACAGCTTGCAAGGCTGAAGAATTGACCGTCACTATTCAGCCTGGTCTACACCATACAGCTATTTGAAGTGACTTTTTCTGGCCAGTGAATTCCTATTTTTGGTCTTTTCATTTTTTTTTCCCGCACACACATCACACCACATACTCCGGCATGCACTGGCTGTTGGTAACCACCCAGGAGAATGAAAGAAAAGTCAGGAAGAGTCTTAGAAAGAGAAGAAAGACGTGTGTGACCATAATCGTCGGGAATCGAACCCGCAACCTATCGATTGGAAATCGCTGCACATACCACTGCACCATATGGGACACACACACACACACACACACACACACACCCACACACACACACATACGCTACAGTACACGCTATACTCCATGGCTACCTGAGTGATCGCAATCGCATAGGTAATGATCGGCTGATGAAGTTGTTAGATCTGCTAGTCAATTGCATACGCAACGGTGAGAAGGCAGCGGCTGACATAACTGTTGTTCGCTGTGATTTTTTACTTGATTTCCTGTGGCTGCGCTGATTTAGACTATCACCAACGCTGGCAGTATTGCCCTGCTGCAAGTCATCTCTACCGACAACATTGTGATGAGAAACGTTCTTCTTGCCATGACGATTCACAAGACGGATCAAAGCAGCCAGACCACCTCAGCGGAGCAGCACAACAGCACAACAACCAATACCAACCATTACAGCAGTACAGCAGCACAACAACCAATACCAACCATTACAGCAGTACAGCAGTACAACAACCAATACCAACCATTACAGCAGTACAGCAGCACAACAACCAATACCAACCATTACAGCAGTACAGCAGCACAACAACCAATACCAACCATTACAGCAGTACAGCAGCACAACAACCAATATCAACCAGCACAGCAGTACAGCAGCACAACAACCAATACCAACCAGTACAGCAGTACAGCAGCACAACAACCAATACCAACAAGTGTTGCTATACACTTGTCCCATTTTCTAGCTGACCTCCATGTAAAAAGCCAGGAGCAAGAGCACAGGCCCAGTATACAGTGCAGTGCAAGTACAGCTCCAAGTGTATACAACACGCTGAGTGTAAATCCGTTAATCCCCGAGCCGCAGAGAGTGCTCAATGTCAGAGACAGAGATTACGTGTATATAACTCTCCAAGTGTATATAACTTAGTGAGTTAGCGTACATTACCGTATTGTTCCGGAGTATAAGCCACACAATGAACACTCAAATTCACCCCCAAAAAGGGTGCAGCTTATACTCTGGTGATCAAACTAACGGTGGTAAATAGGATAGTTGTCTGTATTGCGTGGCCAAAGAATGGGGTGGGGGTGGGGTAGGGGTGCGGCTTATATTCCAGTGCGCCATATACTCTGGAAAATACGGTACATTGTGCTACACGGACCAATATCTTCGGATATTGGACAAAATGAAAAAAATCGACTGAAGTATGCACTGAAAATAGGTACACGAACAATGAGTAACCACTGACAACAAAAAAAAATGCATTCCAGGTGAAAATTACTAGGCAACGGAATCCTGATAATGCTACTACATGTGTTGTCAATGAGTTGATAAAGATTCAACGTCTGTAACGACCAAATATCAACGGACATGGCCGAATTTACGATTTCACTCAAAGTTGGTTCCTTTTATCTCTGGGTGAACCTCGTTCACCCAATATGACAGTTTGGTACAGAGACCAAGAGTCCTCAGATATTGGGCAAAATCAAAGAAATCTACAAAACTACGCACTGAAACAACTTGAAACAAGTTAGGTACAAGAACTAGGAGTCACTGCTGCTCACAACAACACAGCGCAGTCAAACCAACTATGTTCGCGCACAGATCCAAGTTACCTAGTAATGTTCAGCCATCCATTTGGAGACTAGCGACTTGCTGAGTCCCTCGAACAAATCAATCAAGTCAGCCTGTCCAAGGGCGGCCATAACGTCGCATAGTCTGCTACATCTCCCCAAGCGCCAACAGGTGGCCTTGAATGAAGTTATCCACTTAAAATCACTTGGAAAATAGTCAAATTTTGAACTCTCTAACGGCCATGCATTAGCCGAATCCTACGTCACGGCAGAAAATCACACACGAAGCGCCACCATATGCCTTTTCGCTCGGTTACCAGGACTGAGACACATTGAGAATAATTCTTGTTTTCGCAAAAACTCCAATGAAGCCGCCAGAAAGTGTTCACTTGCTGAACAACAGCACAACGTGACGAGAAAGAAGTCCTGGTCCATTGCAACAAATCAGGAAGGACTGCAGCAGTAGCATAAGATTGCCCAGGAATCATTTCCTGTGTACTGGGCTTCTACTGCACGTGAGTTTTCACCTGCAAGCCATGCTCACACCAAACAGTTCGAAATTTCTGTTAGGTTGTTATGAGCACACGTAACAGTTATGTGGTATGCATGCGCGGATACATCATGGCATTTTTCAGGCCCCAGAGGGCTGCCCCCGAAGAGTACATTTTTCGATCCTTGGTTTCCAGCTGTAAGACAAGCTTGAAATCCTCAAGTGTAGAACTACCATGTAGTGTATTTCCTACGTGTATAGCTTCACATCGGTTCACATGTGAAACTCTTGTGCACTAGCTGCCCAGTACACGTACACGTGAAATTTCTGGACCATCCCGCGCTACTGTTGCAGTCCTTGCCGATTTGTTGATGTTGACCAGGTCTTCTTTCTCGTCACGTTGGGCTGTTGTCCAGCAAGTTATGTTTTGTGGCGAATTCATTCGAGTTTTGGAGTTTGTGTCTGACACTAACAGTTACAAGTAAGATGTTGTGTAGTCAGAAGGTTCAACAACGTTTTTAAAGCTCAGGTTGCTGAATGTCAGTATCACATCAGTCAGTATTGTGCTACCTGTTGACTTAACAACATCTTGCTTGTATTTCTGAAGTAATGTGTTGGACAGAAACTACGGATAACATGTAACATTTTGGTCATTTCTTTTCATTTGAGTTTCTGCAAGATTATTCCCCATGATCTCTCAGTTGTGGTAGCCGAGCGAAATACGGAAGCGCTCCGTATTTGCTGATCTGCCGAGAGGTTGAATTCGCGTGGAGCATGGTCGTTGGAGAGTTCGAAATTTGATTATTTCCCCAAAGGAATTTTAGTGGATAGCTTTATTCAAGGCCATTTTGTTCGCGACTGGGGACATGTTGTAGTAGACTATGGTGGTGGACTACCCCAAATTTCAGGAAAGTAACCTCACTGCTACTGGCCCTTGAAGATGGCTTTTTTTTTTTGTTATGGCTGCCATTGGACAGGCCGAATTGCTGATTTGTTCGAGGAACTCAGCAAGTTGCCAGTCGACAGTTAGAGGGTTAACATTACTAGATAACTTGGATCTGTGTGCAAACATAGTTGGTTTGACTGCGCTGTGTTGTTGTGAGCAGCAGTGACTCCTAGTTCTTGTACCTAACTTGTTTCAAGTTGTTTCAGTGCGTAGTTTTGTAGATTTCTTTGATTTTGCCCAATATCTGAGGACTCTTGGTCTCTGTACCAAACTGTCATATTGGGTGAACGAGGTTCACCCAGAGATAAAAGGAACCAACTTTGAGTGAAATCGTAAATTCGGCCATGTCCGTTGATATTTGGTCGTTACAGACGTTGAATCTTTATCAACTCATTGACAACACATGTAGTAGCATTATCAGGATTCCGTTGCCTAGTAATTTTCACCTGGAATGCATTTCGTCTAGAATACCCAAAACTTTGTCAAATTGTGACCAAAATTTTAAAAGTAGAAAGGACCAATTGTTTACAAGTTAGGGGCCGTCCGTAAATATCGATATTTTTTTTCCAAGACGATATTTGTTCAGGTCTCCCCGGGTAGTACCTCTGTTCATCCAGCCCTTATCGCTATCGCGGCACGGGCTGGATTCCTCGGTACTGCCCTAAAACGCGTGCAGGAACCGGTACGTCCTTTCTTCTTAATTTTAATCATTGGCTCTCCATCCGAGTCAAAACAAAAAGGAACTATGTCATCCAATGACTGTCTACTTTGCTAGCACCACCTGTAAGTTTACTAAACAAATCTCCTACCTAGGACGTAAAGACCTGTTGCGTTACACTGGTCTTGCACACGAGATACGCATCATCTGAAAGCCAGGAACTTGGCAGAGAATCTTGTAAGGTCACTTTTGCCTATCCGATCTCACCGTTGCCTCCAAATTTCTTCAGCGCGTCTGCAACCTTGATAGTGCTGATGATAGCTGTACTCCAGGCATGGAGGATTCTCATCTGCATTACAACATACTGGTCTTCCAATTACTAGCGTATTCCAGACAGGTTCCTCCACTCTGCAGCTGACCCTCGGCTATTGAGACTTGCAATAGTAGTATGATTGTTTCCTATCGAGTATCGAGACGTGTAATTGATAATGTCAGTCTTGGGTGACCATACGTAGCGAAGCATAGCGGCCAACGGCTTGGCAGGAACTACTGAGCCCCAAGGCATGGTGCATAACTACGTCCACGTCTGCTACGTAATGCCAGAGTCTGTTGAAATAGCCTGCGCGCTAGAGGCCTTCCTTGACTGGGAGAAAGAAAGTGAAAAGGGTAATTTCAACACGAGCTCTTTTCGTGGCGACTAACAATTCTTCACAAAAAGGCCATTTCTGCTACTGCCGTCAAAGGCTCTCAGTAACGGTACTGACAGAAAATTTGAAGGCTTCTGCGGTAAAGTAGTCTATAAACTGAAAGATGTTTCACAAAGGCTAGCGCCAGGACAGCAAGAAGCTGTCTCTTTATTCTGCAAGCTAAAGGTTTGAGAGAAAGCCAGTCCGACAGTTTTATCATGAAAATAATACAAGCGAGGGTGCAGCATAAAGACTACTGACTGTACTGATACCACTGGGTACTAGCAGTATCATTAGAAATTACGCTACATGTAGGACAAAACAGTTCTGACCAGAGAGTCGTAGACTACAAGTACAAGTACTTACAAGTCTACAGCATAAGCTTTTCAATTTCTGACTGGGTTGCAACCAGGGAGTATACGACTCCCTGGTTGCAACAAAGCTTATACAATCATGCAGATAAAAGAGTGGCATTGGTCTGCGCTAGCACTGCACTGCCACTGACTGTGTGATAGTGTGAACACCAACACTGCAACAGGCCGATAACCCTGACAGTTACCATGGTTACCGGTTACTGCAGAGCCAGAGTAGATGTGCGTTAGTTAGTAGGGCTATCGACTGACGTAACGACGTGGCTGCTAGGCAGGGATCGGGAGTCATCTGGTCATATGGCCACAGGTTTTTATTTCTATGTTTCCCGTCACCCGAAAATCAAAAAACGTATGCGAGAGGTGGAAAAAATAAAAAGGACCGAAAGAATTTTTATTACAAGACCTTTGGTAATAGTACTAAAATCGACCAATATTGGTCCAATACACCGTGGAGAATAGCATCCAAACGACCAAAGTGAGCAACAGTACTGTCTGTAGTAGAATCTACGTGGTAGGAGCTTTTGTGAAAGTGCAGCTACATGTACATTGTAGATTGCGCAACAAAAATTGCATGCAGTGTACTATGATTATAATCATTCTGTACTGTGTTGCATGACTTGGGGGGGGGGGGGGGGGGGCGTTCGTTTTTGATCTACAGGTTTGGGTAGAAACTACTTCTTTCGGTAGAGGTGTTAATTTAAAAAAAATTCTACTGAAAAGGGTAGATTCTACTTTCCTCTACCGGCTCTACCAGGAAAAAGTTGGTAGAATCCGGTAGAAGTTGGTAGAGCTACGGGATTTCCAGCAAGATCAAGGATTTGTACACAACTCCATCCAAAAAAGGAACTTTTCACGTACACATCGTGTAAACACGATTTACACGATGTGTACGTGAAAAGTTAAACACACGCCTGCCCACACACGCTCTCTAGGCTGCAAAGTTCTGGCACAGAGCTCTCCTTCTCACCACCACCACCATCAGTTCGCGCCTGGCGATTCATTTATTCGATTTTGGTAGGAATTATGCGAAAAATTATGCTCGTCAAGGCCTATACCATCTACCTCTATCGTTAGAGTGACTCTACTGAGTCTACTCTACTCTACCAGGTAGCTAAAACGAACGCAGCCTTTGTGCTGATCCCCACTTGCACAGTGCACTACATTGTAGTGCCAGGGCAGCACATTATTTTTTCTTTCGGACTTCTGAATCGTATGCCCACGGCACGGGTGACGAGAAACAGAGAAGTTAATTAAAACGTGTGGCCTAAACGACGCCCTGCCCAGCAGCAGGGCCAGCACTAACAGCCACAACTAAGTAACGCTATCCCCGTGCTAAAAAAAACTCGGTCATGTTTCCTGCAGTAAACGCAGCGCTGAGAGGTGGTAACAGCCACCCCAAAAGGTCTTATGCGGAAACCGAAATTCACCTAAACTCGCACAGATAACAGACGTTGGATTTAAATACAAAGAACTCAGAAAATAATGGGTGCGAGCGTGACTGGGTTTATTCCGTCGAACGTAAACCATAGCTGCCAAGGCATGTTAGAAACGACATTGTAAAAATATGACCAGGCTAAAAATGTTAAAGGGGAAGTTAAGGCAAAAATTAAAATTTCACCGGTTGTAGTCTTCGGGGTGCTGAGTCGAATGGTCTTGGTCCGAGAAAGCTGAGACGCTCCCTTCCTACTTGAATCCCAATCGAACTCGCGCACTTCCACCGAAACTGGGTGACTGCGCCCTACTAGATGGGGATTTGTTTGCAAAATGTCACTAAAAGCGCCGGTTTGTTCTTATAAAAGCACGGATGACCGCGATTGGCCCATATGTTGTAGTCTTTTGGACGCTGAGTCGACTGGTTTTGGTCCGAAAAGGCTGCGATGCAGCGTTCCTCCTTTATTCCCAATCGAACATGGTTGAACAAGTGGTCACGTGCTCCTGGGTGCCCAAATCACCTGGTCACCACGCCAGCAGGCGACAACTTTCACACCAAGGTTCAACTCGAGTTCAACTCGAGTGACAGGACTGCACCCAAAAAAGGTCAAACAGGCTAGTAAGTTGTACTCTGCAGGCACGGTGACCAGCTGACTGGTGTACGCAGGAGCACGTGACCGCTTGTTCAACCATGTTCGATTGGGAATAAAGGAGGAACGCTGCATCGCAGCCTTTTCGGACCAAAACCAGTCGACTCAGCGTCCAAAAGACTACAACATATGGGCCAATCGCGGTCATCCGTGCTTTATAAGAACGAAACGGCACTTTTAGTGACATTTTGCATACAAATCCCCATCTAGTAGGGCGCAGTCACCCAGTTTCGGTGGAAGTGCGCGAGTTCGATTGGGATTCAAGTAGGAAGGGAGCGTCTCAGCTTTCTCGGACCAAGACCATTCAACTCAGCACCCCGAAGACTACAACTGGTGAAATTTTAAATTCTTGCCTTAACTTCCCCTTTAACGCAATAAATATAGTGAGTTGCACTCTCTGTACAAACATCGTCAGTAAAAACTACATGTGATGCTCCCTGAACGTTTTTGTCACTACAAATCTCGAAGCTACTTGTGACAGTAAATAATACTTATTGTTATCAATCGACGTGTAAGGTTGTCATCACACCATGGTACAAAGCGCTGCGTCTACGTCCACGTAAGGAGGTTTTGGTCGGTTGTCATGATGATCCGTATACGGGGACAATAACTTAAATATAGCTATAAGAAACATCAAAGAAGCAGACATCACTCAACCATAACACCAAGTGTTTTAATGTAGTTAGTAGTATAATAAGGTTCATCCATAATTGCATATGTCGTGTTCCGCTCATCGTGTTCTGCTCATCGCTCTCAGTGTTCACTGCACGATACCATCCTTATCGTCGATCTGCTGGTGGTGCTGTAGCCTGCGAGGGGAAACAGGACAATGTACATCACAAGAAAATCGTCACTCTTTGATCCAGCACTAAATAAGCCAGCATATGTTTTCAGTCTACCGTCTTTCTGACATTGCCACTCGGACTTCACAACAGAAGCAGCTTTCCGTATGTGCAGTTACATTGAGCCATGGTGTTTTTATCTTATTTTTGTGAATCCTTCCCGGAAGCAAATGCTGGTTTTTATACATTCGTGTAATTACTTAGCGTTATTTGCAATAATAATAATAATTATAATAGGTTTTCAGTATTAGGTCCACTTCATACCCGTTGCCATATCAAATCAGATTTTGTAAATCAAGAACCCTCCCTAATCCAGCAGAATTTCCGTAGCACAGATGGTGCTGCATTATAACGGACCCCTGTACCACGTAAGTATCTATTATTGCACGATTAGAGAGATCAATATATGAAATAAAGAATGAGTGTTACAGGGTCCGTTCTGGGTTCCAATGCGCACTTCCTGGGTTCGATGGCTGAGATAGTTGGCAAACCAAATTAACGCCGTTCCAGAAACGCCAATGTCGAACATGTCCTGCAGCAGCGTAGGGTGACTGACTTTGTCAAACGCCTTTGACAGGTCAAGTAGGCAGATGCAGCAAGGCGATGTAGAGTCCTTTGCAGTGAGAACACCATCCGTTAGTAGCACAAGTGCATCTTCAGTGGAGTGATCCTTCCTGAAGGCAAATTGGGTCGGTGGTAGAACATTGTGTTCATCGAGGAATGCCACAAGTTGCCGCTGCACGAGCTTCTCTAGCAGCTTTGAGGCAATCGGCAGCAGGGATACTGGACAATAGTTCCCGGGGGATGTTGGGTCTCCAGACTTGTACAGAGGCCGGACCAGGGCTTTCTTGAAGGCAGAAGGTACAATGCCCATTTCAAGAGACTCATTGAAGATCCGTGTGAGGGATGGCGTGAGGATATCACTGCCGGATTTGAGAAGCAGCCCAGGTATTCCATCACTGCCAGTTGCCTTCACCGGAATTATCGCTTGCAAAAGCTTATTCACAGCAGCATAAGATGCTGCTCCCAGACAGCTGAGTGAGTGTTCAGCTGGGGGTCCTTTCGGTAATGGCAAGTGGGCTGGCCGATCAGGGTCAGTTACAATGTTGCTAAATGCCAAGCTGAACTTGTTCACATCACATGCAGGGTCTTGCTTGCTTCCTTCTCTGCCAGTGATGGGGTTTAACAGGGACCACATCTTCCTTGGATTGCGATTGCTGACAACACATTCCTCACTGAAGTACTGGTTTTTCCTCCGTCTGACAAGGTTTGCTGCCGCTGTTCTAGCACGTTTGTACTGGTGGAATAATGCTATGTTAGCCCGGTCTCGCAGCCATCTTCGGTGCAGCCTGTTCTTTGCCATTGTTAGCTGGTAAGCGTCTGTGTTAAGCCATGGCCTTCTTCTGGAACGCTTCTTAAGTTAAGGGGGCAGCCTACCCATAAATTTCATATGGCATTCAATTGACCGTAACTTTGGTGTTTCTCAGTGGATTTGAGTGAAATTTTGACCACACACTCCTGCCACTATGCTGGCCCTCAGGACATGAGTTACAAGTTCTTGCGCCTCACTGACAGGCTTTCCAGGCCGGAAAATCTCAAATTTCCGGCACAGTGCCACGGTGTGCGAGCCACCCAGGAGCCAAACAAATGCATTTACAATTTTTTCACATTTTCGTGCCCATTCTGTCCGTGCGCGGGACCCAAACCTAAAACAAGTCCAGAAGCGGCCATGGGTGGTGGGGTAGGGCCCCTCAACGTGGCCCTGGAATCAGTTACAACGGAACGAGTGGGCGTTCTCTCCCAGACTCCCCCAGACCCAAGTCAATTTTTGATTTTTTTTTGGTTTAGCACGTGCTACGAGGTCGTACCTTTGATACAACATCCAGTGCTGGGACCTCCACAGCAAGCCATTTCCACAGCGCTGCACACCCAATCCAGGATGCCCTCAGAAACCGGCAAAGACTACCACTCACGTTTCACTACTGCCTAGTACTGAATCCTACCTGACTTCTTGACACGACTCAAACTTGCCAAAGTCACTAAATCAACGTCAACTACAATAATTTAAAGAGTCGGCGTGGAGAAAGCAATTTTATTAGTGCAATTAGGAGTATAATCGATGCAGACATGGCCAGACAACAACAAGTTCATGGAATTTTTAAGGATTTTTATGTTATTCAAAATCGATTTTCGTGTTCCGCTCATCAGTGAATAGTATCGATTTTGAATAACATAAAAATCCTTAAAAATTCCATGAACTTGTTGTTGTCTGGCCATGTCTGCATCGATTATACTCCTAATTAATAATAATAATAATAATAATAATAATATTCGCGGGATCCGCGTCGGCATCGCTTGAATGTTCAGAAACACACAAACTAGCCTTCGCATCCGCAGGCCACCACTATGCCTGTTAACCTTAGTGGCGAATGCAGACCTCACAAGTGAGTCAGGGGAGAGGAGGTTAGTCTCTCAACCAATCGGGCGTGTAACGGCCCATAACCCTGTAAACTGCATCCTTGTTATTCTCACTCCGAGCTGTGAGTACCCAGTTGACCGTGGGTGTCGGCGCAGTTCAACACGCGTAAAAAGTCTTTTTACACGCTCCCTATCCCTGCTACCAGCGCGGGTCTTGAACTCGGGACCTCATGATTCGCAGGCATGCCTGCGAATCATGAGGTCCCGAGTTCAAGACCCGCGCTGGTAGGCAGGCCTGCAAACCAATCGGCCATATATCGTAGATCCCTGAAAATTGGTACGCGAGGAGAACATACCACACTGTCCCCTCCATAAAATATTTGAGTCGAATACAATAACAGAACATGAAATTATGGGCGTACGAACTTAGGATACCATGTACGGACTTCGAGCACCTGGGTCTACGCTTGCGGTTCATGCGCCCCCAAACGCGCCTAATTGCACTAATAAAACTACAATAATCAAGCCACATATCTGCAACGTCGCGAGGGTGCTGGCAAAAGTCCTGCTGCACGGCGGCGGGCTTCGCCAGCCACCCGTGCAGCCCAATACGTGTTTTTTAAGTGATTTTTTGGACTTTTTTGGACTTGGAGCAAAATTCTGCACACTTTCGCGTGTTTCCACGACAAGTTGCGCACGGTCTGCTCACATTCAAATACAGTGCTGCCAACAAATGACAGCGTGCAACAAAAAAATCTTTCCTTGCAAGAGCACATTCTCGGCCATAACTCTTGAACGGCCGGTCAGATCGGGACACAATTTTCAGAGAATTTGCAGCTATTCATGCTCTTTCAACTGACGTAGCACTCAATATGAATTTACAAATTCGATTTTTCAGCGAATTTTTGGGTAGTCTGCCACCTTAAGGTCTGACCAGCCGTTCAAGAGTTATGGCCGAAAATGTGCCCTTGCAAGGAGAGATTTTTTTGTTGCACGCTGTCATTTGTTGGCAGCACTGTATTTGAATGTGAGCAGACCGTGCGCAACTTGTCGTATCATGGAAACACGCGAAAGTGTGCAGAATTTTGCTCCAAGTCCAAAAATCACGTTTTTGAGCCACGTATTGGGCTGCACGGCGGCCCGCCGCCGTGCAGCAGGACTTTTGCCAGCACCCTCGTGACGTTGCAGATATGTGGCTTGATTATTGTAGTTGACGTTGATTTAGTGACTTTGGCAAGTTTGAGTCGTGTCAAGAAGTCAGGTAGGATTCAGTACTAGGCAGTAGTGGAACGTGAGTGGTATCTTTGCCGATTTTTGAGGGTATCCTGGATTTGGTGTGCAGCGCTGTGGAAATGGCTTGCTGTGGAGGTCCCAGCACTGGATGTTGTATCAAAGGTACGACCTCGTAGCACGTGCTAAACCTAACAAAATTCAAAAATTGACTTGCGCGTCTGTGGGAGTCTGTTAGAGAACGCCCACTCGTTCCGTTGTGACCGATTCCAGAGCCACGTTGAGGGGCCCTACCCCACCACCCATGGCTGCTTCTGGACTTGTTTTAGGTTTGGGTCCCGCGCACGGACAGAATGGGTACGAAAATGTAAAAAAATTGTAAATGCATTTGTTTGGCTCCTGGGTGGCTCGCACACCATGGCACTGTGCCGGAAATTTGAGTTTTTCCGGCTTGGAAAGCCTGTCAGTGATAGGCCTTGACAGATTATGCCAATATTTTCGTGAAATTATGCTTTTCGCATTGCTGAAAAAATTGCAGAATTATGCTATTTTTATGCTAAAAGTTATCATATTATGCCGCATTATGCTCACATATGCTGCTAATGTACAATGGTTCTGTGCAAAATAACAGGGGAATTTTTTGTAGAGGGCGTTGTACTGTAGCAAAAATTTAATGGGGTCAACGCACCGTCCGACCTAGCTACAACCGTCACTGATTGTAGTGGACTGGACATGTTATCAAGGGAGTCGTAAACCTACGACTTCCTGGTACATCTACATGTACATGACTGTACTTGTACTTGTAGAACATGACTTTTGTACAACTGTATGGAATTTGATGCGAAGAGGTGGATTATTCCAATTTTATGCGATTCGTATGCAATTTGCCTCGAATTATGCGATTATTCGATTTTGGTAGGAATTATGCGAAAAATTATGCTAGCATAATCTGTCAAGGCCTAGTCAGTGAGGCGCAAGAACTTGTAAATCATGTCCTGAGGGCCAGCATAGTGGCAGGAGTGTGTTGTCAAAATTTCACTCAAATCCATTGAAAAACACCAAAGTTACGGTCAATTGAATGCCATATGAAATTTATGGGTAGGCTGCCCCCTTAATTATTTAAGGTAGCAGCCTACCCATAAATTTCATATGGCATTCAATTGAGCGTAGTTTGGTGGCTCTCAATGGATTTGAGTGAAATTTTCACCACACACTCCTGCCACTATGCTGGCCCTCTGGACTAGCCGGTCTAGCCCTTTCCCCAAAAGTGCTTGCCCTTTTTGGCCCTTTTGGAAAAGCCCGTTTCTTTCGACCTTTATTGCGTTTTTTGGTGAATATCGCCCTTTTTGAGCTTATTTAGCTGATAAAGTGCTAAAATCTGTTTGCTCATGCATGCGATCACAGTTTCCGAGTGCTCGATGGGCCTTGGCACGCCGCTTTTTTTTTGTGGGGGGGGGGGCATATTTTTGTTTGTTGGTGAAGCTTGTACAGTCAGACCTCGCTTATCCGGTCCTCGTTTATCCGGATCCCTCGCCATCCGGAAGGAAATCGCTGGTTACCGATGTGCAGCATATGTTATGCATACAACATAACCGGACCTCGCGATCCGCATACCGGTGCATGTTCTTGTGTACAAACTGGTTAAAATGTGTACAAAAAGCTTCGTCGTACCCGGTTGCATGTGGCTTGCAGAAGCTAGAATCAGGGAGTTGTACAAGCAAAATGAAGTCCTTGACCTGCTGGGTGCATGCGGACAGCACTCAGTTGCATACACTTGTCATTTTTCTCGCTTGTTTTACATACTGCGCACGCTAGTTGTACTGCATAGGACCCGTCTACATGTACATGTATGTACGATGTCACTGCTTTTGACATGCCACATGCATATAAAGTATGTGTGTTCAGTTATCCGGTTCCCTCGCCTATCCGGATATTTTTGTGGAAAACAGATGTGTTCGGTTAAGCGAGGTCTGACTGTAGTAAGTTGTACACAATGCTGTAAAAAGTGGGTTTTTTGAACTTTACTTCCTGTTTTGCCTTTCGTGGACTCATAAATGGAAGAGTGTGTATTAATTTCTCAGCTTAGGTTCATATCTGAACATGACTGTATCATGGCTATGCTTCACTGAAAAAAGAGCATTTTTTGCCTGTTTTCACTGAAAAAAGAGCACTTTTTCAGGATATTTTGAGGGACGCGAAAAGCACTAAGTGCGAATTAAAAGAGCACCTTTGGGAAAGGGCTACTCTGGACATGATTTTAAAAGTTTTGCGCCTCACTGACAGGCTTTCCAGGCCGGAAAAACTCAACATTCCGGCATAGTGCCACGGTACGGTATGCGAGCCACCCAGGAGCCAAAAAAATGCATTTACATTTTTTTCACATTTTCGTGCCCATTCTGTCCGTGCGCGGGATCCAAACCTAAAACAAGTCCAGAAGCAGCGATGGGTGGTGGGATAGGGCCCCTCAACGTAGCCCTGGAATCTGTCACAACGGCACGAGTGTGCGTTCTCTAACAGACTCCCACAGACGCGCAAGTCAATTTTTGAATTTTGTTAGGTTTAGCACGTGCTACGAGGTCGTACCTTTGATACAACATCCAGTGCTGGGACCTCCACAGCAAGCCATTTCCACAGCGCTGCACACCAAATCCAGGATACCCTCAAAAATCGGCAAAGATACCACTCACGTTCCACTACTGCCTAGTACTGAATCCTACCTGACTTCTTGACACGACTCAAAAAATTTGCCAAAGTCACTAAATCAACGTCAACTACAGTACAGTAAATATCGGATATAACGTGCCCCTTTGATTTTCGAAAATTTATCACTATATCCGGTGCATCACTATAGCCGATTTGCATGTTTGACCGACACATGGCACATGACTGCACTTGAAATGATGCGTACACGCTGGAAAAAGCATGCTGAAAGTGCATGCATGCTCCGCGGACTGAGTACCGGTGCATGACACAGAGCAGTGCATGGCAGTGCAGTACGAGTACAGACTGTACATGTACTAGTAGTACTTCGATACATCATGTGGCATGGCTGCTTCTTCAGCGTGTTCTCCAAAAGAAAAGCCTGAGCTGGATCCGTACTCGCGTACTCGGTGTCCAACGAGTTGCGTAGAGCCAGAAATAGACATGAGTGGCTGTGTACGCGAGTTGGCAACATCATCGTGAGAGGCAACACAGCCAGAAACGGACAAAAAGCGTGCAGAAAGATACAGAAAAGGACAATACCATACAAAGGGAGCGAGGGGTAGCGCAGCCAGAAAAGGACATGTGCATACAGAAACGGACAAGAGCATACAAAGGGAGCACATTGCGAGGGGTAGCACAGCCAGAAGCGGACATGTGTGTGCAGGTATAATAATGGGTTGGTGCAAAAAGAGATCATGAGTACGTCGAAAAAAACAATTGTTTTGTGATCATCACTCTTGATCATTATATGCGATATTTTCCTGTGCATTTTATATGGTTTGCTTCCTGAAGTCCATCACAATAAGCGATATATCGGTATAGCCGATAATAGTGTATATAGTGATATTTTAGCTGTATTTTTTCTGATTTGATTTTGATTTTGACGTGTTCTATCACTATAACCAGTATATCATTATATCCGGTCACTTTATAAACGATACTTACTGTACAATAATCAAGCCACATATCTGCAACGTCACGAGGGTGCTGGCAAAAGTCCTGCTGTACGGCGGCGGGCTTTGCCCGCCGCCGTGCAGCCCAATACGTGGCTAAAAATGTGATTTTTTGGACTTTTTTGGACACATTTTCGGTCATAACTCTTGAACGGCTGGTCAGATCGAGACAACATTTTCAGAGATTTTGCAGCTATTCATGCTCTTTCAACTGATGTAGCACTCGATATGAATTTACAAATTCGATTTTTCAGGGATTTTTACGACCAGGCTGCCCCCTTAATTAACTGGGGTCATCGGGGCATGATGGTCCAGTACACGCATGATGCTAGCGTGCCAAGTGGACCACATGTCGTCGACGCTCGCATATATGGGGAGGAAAGATGTGAAGGTCTGCTGCAAGCAGGTCAGCGCGGTGAGCTGCTACAGTCGACCTACCCTTATAACGATAACCCCTATAACGATATTACCCTTATAACGATATTTTTCTGTCAAACCAAATCACTCCATTGACTTTTGTATACAATGCCTTACCTCTATAACAATATCCCTATAACGATATTACCCCTATAACAATATAAAATGGGCTGACCAATCGACATTTTCCATTTTATAACAATATCCAGCAGGGAGTATGTAGAGTCCACTGTCAAGGTAGGGCAAGCTTCACTTGATAAGTCGCTGGGACATGACGAAATGCAATGGGGGCACCAGTGGGCACCTTGCTGCGTAATTAAAGTGCATGTACATAGGTTTTTGACGCTAGGAAGAGTGTAAAAAATGAACTAAATTCATGCATTATGACGTATGTGTATGAATGAACCAGTTACCCCTATAACAATACAGTCGACCTACCCTTATAACGATATTTGCGTCCGACCAAGAAATATTGTTATAAGGGTAATATTGTTATAGGGGTAACTGGTTCATTCATACACATACGTCATAATGCATGAATTTAGTTCATTTTTTACACTCTTCCTAGCGTCAAAAACCTATGTACATGCACTTTATTTACGCAGCAAGGTGCCCACTGGTGCCCCCATTGCATTTCGTCATGTCCCAGCGACTTATCAAGTGAAGCTTGCCCTACCTTGACAGTGGACTCTACATACTCCCTGCTGGATATTGTTATAAAATGGAAAATGTCGATTGGTCAGCCCATTTTATATTGTTATAGGGGTAATATCGTTATAGGGATATTGTTATAGAGGTAAGGCATTGTATACACAAGTCAATGGAGTGATTTGGTTTGACAGAAAAATATCGTTATAAGGGTAATATCGTTATAGGGGTTATCGTTATAAGGGTAGGTCGACTGTATTACCCTTATAACAATATTTCTTGGTCGGACGCAAATATCGTTATAAGGGTAGGTCGACTGTATATCCACTCTTATCAGCTGCCTACTCCTAGTACATAGTGAGGAGTGAACTCACTGGCTGGCTTACTTCAGTAACACAGCTGAGTGAAAGCACTCACACTCAAAGTGATCGCTGATGTCACATGGATGTTAGGCTGGCATGCATGGTTGACCAAGACTAGATCTAGTATGGTTCCACGCCCACATTGGGGCAAAACACGAGTTGGTGCTGTCACGACGTTCTGCAGTCCATAGCTTCCACACGTGTCATGCATGTGGCGTAATTGTGGGCCAGGAGAAACAAGGTCAGCATTTTACATTGCAGTCGCCCATCATGGTGACCGATCCGGTGTTGTTGGTGGCTGCCTGTAAGACACTTAGACAGTCTCTAGTCTGGGCCAGAACGCAACTGTTTCACTTGGCGGCCGGTACACACACCCTAAGAGATGAGGTGCCCGAGCACCCTTAAGCTCGATCCAGGTGCACTCTACATCATCCGCCATCACATCCTGGCGAGGCTTCACGGGGAGGGTCGACCTGAAGTAGATACATGTTCCACCTCCTCTCCCACCGGCACGGGATCAGGTATGTGTTTTTAGTTCAGCAAGTATGCGCTCTTGCCGCACCTTTATTCTCCAGCCTAATATTTGCTGACAAACGGACGTTCCAACTGGCAGCTAATCGAGTGTTCGTGCCGCCGGTACATGTACCAGACAGAGCAGAATGTCGAATTGTCGACTGTACCATGTCATGTACACGACTGTTTGTAGTAAGCTCTTACTCTTACTCTTAGCTAAGAGTAAGAGCTTACTACAGACAGTCGTGTACATGGTACACTGTCTTCATGACAAGCAGTTGAAGCACTGCTTGTGTCTGTGGTTTGGCTTGGGTCGTGTGTCAAACCTAAGCATACGCGTAGATTCTACGCCTAGCAGGCTAGCACTAGATACCATCGTATACATTCTAGTCATTAGGTACGGTAGGGGGATGTCCATTGTCCAAACGGTACGGTAAACCCCTTGGACGTCTGCTCCTGTCACCTGGTCACAGACACAGTGTCACGGTCACTGTGTCAGTAGGCTCTACGTAACCATGGTAACTCGTTGCGTGTTCATGGTGTTGCCATGGTTGCAGTACGTATGTCCAGAGGCAGAGGTCTTATTATTATTATTTAATATTATTATTAGACACAATCTCATAGCATGTGACAAGCATAGCTAATGCAGGGACAGAATCCCCTGAGACAAGGGCGTTGAGCCAGCCACGGCAATAGTAAGCTAGGAAAACAAAGCAAATATTAATTAAAGCAAAAAAATGAATGGAAAATTACAAAGAAAAACGATTAACGGAAGAGAGGGTCTTGTGATGATGGTGTGTTGTCTGTTGAATTCAGCGAGATGAAAACGACTCAGTACGTCAGAATCATATCAGGGCTAGGGCCCGGCCAGGTGTAATATGCCCGAAATTACTTTGCCGAGAATGCTTTTGGGAAATTCTCGTAAACCTTGCCGAAAATGCTCCCAAACCTTGCCGAAAATGCTCGGAAAATGCTCACTTTTTTTGTAATCCTCAGCACACGCCGTCAAAAGACTCAAAACCAGGGAGTCAGAAAATACCGGTATTTTACAACTCCCTGGTCAAAATCATTATTTCAATTCATAAACTACTCAACAAGAAGCTGGAATGCGGAAATGACGTTCTTGTTTGGAAAGTTTTTCTTCTCTCAATTTGGATACACAACGGCCAAGTGCTCCGTTTCCCCCAAAATGCTGCATCACGAGCCCAAAGTGCTGGTTTCGCGGATTGTACCGAAAATGCTCCAAAACATGCCGGCATATTACACGGGGGCCTAATCAGGGCTAGGGAGTTTTAGCTTCTCGTGAACGAGAACGAAAACGACTGACAGCCATTCAATTCGGGCGCCCAAGCCGAGTCGTTCACTACTAGACTGTCTTCTGCGGACGTCATCACTGTCATCAGACTGACCTGGAACTACTGGCAATCATTGAATGTATGGACCAGTTTACTTCAGCGAGATGAAAACAATTCACTGTCTTCTGACGTTCTGTGCCCATCAGACTGACCTGGAACCACTGGCACTGGAGCAGTGGGGCGAAAAGGCGAGTGGAGAGGCGCATGAAATGGAAATCATTGTCCACGCAGAGCTGTGTACTACATCTACACTGTAGCAGTAGCAAACTGATCCGATTGGACGCAAGGACAGAAGGAAATCAACTCTCTTAGTCGCTTAGTTGGCGTAGCAATGTTGGGGCACTCGACAATGGCAGTGTCCATTTCTAGCCGCCAATATGGCCATTGGCATTGGTCAGGTCGAGCAGCAGCATCATCAGCAGCAAGAGTAACATCACTGAGATCATCGATATCAGGATTATCATTGACACTGATTCACGGAATATGTAAGTGGCATCGATTACCCTGCTGACAGAATTCAACGGAGTACCGGTACTAGATTGGAGAGCGATTTTTTAGTGCCTTCAGTAGACTCTACGGATTTGTTTACAGACATTGGCCATGTACACTGCACTTGCATGTAGATGTACGTCGTTGCAGCGATAGCGGTATTCAAGATTGTTCTCACTGCTCTGTCGTTAGTAGAGGAAGAGTCAGTCTCTTAGTTATCCCAGATTTTAGCCCCATGCCATAGTTGCTGCTCATTTCTGTGAAATCTTCTGTTCTAAATCGCAACATCTAGCAGTGATAGAGTACAGATGTAATGGGGGAGGGGTGGATGTGTGTGTGTGTGTGTGTCTGTGTGTGTGTGCTTCTATCAAAGCAGCGTGCTGTCTATACTGGTTACCCCAGCAAGTGTAGGGTGTGCATAGGTAACTGCCTTGGCCGTTTTTATGCCAATGTACTCCGTGTGGTGTAGACCAGGTGTACATTGGTGGTCGTTTCACATGGCTTCGCCAGTTGTGTGGATTAGACAGTTATCTGGCGCAAGTCTTGATCTGTCTCATTCAGATCTTGTTCGCTATCGTGGCTATAAGAGAAAATCTGTGGGTGCACATCCAGTGCACTTGCAGATTTGCGTGCTTCTCTTGCGACGGGCGTATACATGGTACATGGTAAATGGTGTGTGTGTGTGTGTGTGTGTGTGTGTGTGTGTGTGTGTGTGTCCCCCATATGGTGCAGTGGTATGTGCAGTCGATTTCCAATCCAGAGGTTTCGGGTTCCCGACGATTATGGTCGCACACGTCTTTCTTCTCTTTCTTGGACTCTTCCTGACTTTTCTTTCATTCTCCTGGGTGGTTACCAACAGCCAGTGTATGCCGGAGCATTTGGTGTTGTGTGTGTGTAGAAAAAAATGGAAAATGAAAGG
This sequence comes from Sycon ciliatum, assembly GCF_964019385.1. Classification (NCBI taxonomy): domain Eukaryota; kingdom Metazoa; phylum Porifera; class Calcarea; order Leucosolenida; family Sycettidae; genus Sycon; species Sycon ciliatum. The sequence continues at coordinate 8,193,529 of NC_088651.1, read as the reverse complement.
TGGGGATTCACTGGCCAGAAAAAGTCACTTCAAACAGCTGTGTGGTACCAGGCTAAAAATAGTGGCGGTCAATTCATCAGCCTTGCAAGCTGTTGAATGGTGTAATCCCAGCACAAGTTGCTATGTGTAACAGTTACATAGCTTTTCGCTATCATCGCTTCCGCGATGGGCATGTCTGAGGTCTGAGGTGTGTGTGTGTGTGTGTGTGTGTGTGTGTGTGTGTGTGTGTGTGTGTGTGTGTGTGTGTGTGTGTGTGTGTGTGTGTGTGTGTGTGTGTGTGTGTGTGTGTGTGTGTGTGCCCCATATGGTGCAGTGGTATGTGCAGTCGATTTCCAATCGAGAGGTTACGGGTTCAATTCCCGACGATTATGGTCGCACACGTCTTTCTTCTCTTTCTTGGACTCTTCCTGACTTTTCTTTCATTCTCCTGGGTGGTTACCAACAGCCAGTGTATGCCGGAGTATGTGGTGTGGTGTGTGTGTAGAAAAAAATGGAAAAATGAAAAATAGGGATTCACTGGCCAGAAAAAGTCACTTCAATCAGCTGTGTGGTGGATACCAGGCTAAAAATAGTGGCCGTCAATTTCATCAGCCTTGCAAACTGTTGAATGGTGTAATCCCAGCACAAGTTGCTATGTCTAACATAGCTGTTCGCTATCATCGCTTCCGCGATGGGCAGGTCTGAGGTGAGGTGAGGTGAGGTGTGTGTGTGTCTTGAAGGTCAGTTTGATAATTTGAGGCTCTGTCTAGTTCCCGTCTTCTACTTACTTGGAGCTCTCCCTAAGTTGGTTCTCGCTTCCCAGCAGGGCTCTCCTATTCCTAACCTTGCTAGGAGAGCCCCCGGCGTCCAGATAGAAATACAGGTCTGAGAGGCTCATGGCGCGTCTTCCAGGACAATTTTAAAAATGTTGATATTGTCACTGGCGCGCCGCTCTCCGTCCTCCATCCGCAGTGGACTAGCTACCCCTCGGATGTCGCCTCTACCATCCTCAGCTTTTCAGCAACCAGAAAACGGGCGACGTCGTGGCAGGCAGGATCCCCCCAGTAGGAGCGATTCTCTACTAAAATTCGCTTCGTGGAATGTCAGAACACTCGTGAATGCTGACGGCCCAATCGAAACTGCTGCGTCTGGACATAGAGTAGTCGAGATCAGGAAGATCAATACTGTCATAAAATGAGCTGAAGAGACTTGACATCGAAGTGGCTGGACTTCAACTCAAGAATCGAAGTGGTTTGGAGCTGAGATCTACAATGTCGCAGATTCGATCATGTTGTCATCTGGACGTCCCGTACCATCTTAAAATTTCAAACGCGGAGAAGGAGTCTGCATCGTCCTGAGAGGCCGTGCACCTAACGCTTTCTCGGCAGGAGGAATCCAATGGACGGCGGTCTCGTTGAGAATTGCACAATGCAAGTTGAAGTTCGTCCACCACGGAAACAAAAACACCTGGATCAATGTGATTGCATGCTACGCTCCAACTTTCAGATCAAGTAGGTAGTTCAAAAATGAAGTTTTTGCATCCCTGCAAGCGAGCACAAACTCAATGCCACCAAGTCAACAATTGATTATCCTTGGCGAGTTCAATGCACGTGTTGGTCTCATCCAGAGTGCTGATCCATGGTAATTGGTATGGGACCTGACGAGATAATGGAATAGGGGAAACGAACAATGCTGGACTGGAACTGCTTCAGTTCTTGACATGCAACAGCCTCACTGTGGGCAACACCTGGTTTGCCAAGAAGCGTATCTACAAGTATACATGGCAGCACCCACGGACGAAGAAGTGGCACTGTATCGATTTTGCCATTGTCAGGCGGCAAGATCTGCTAGCCTGCACAGACTGCCGCGTTATCCGTAGTGCGGAGTGTAGTACCGACCACAATCTTGTATGCCTATCGTTCTGGCTGTCGTACACCGTCAAATTTCGCACCAGAGTAGCACGGCGTTCACGTTTTAATATCCAAGCTCTCATGACCCGCCCTGGTATGACCGACGAACAATCTAATGCGGTGCAGGATACTCGGCTCCAATTCGCCACCGCTGTGCAACACCATCTACAATCGTCTGGGCCAGTTGATACCGTTGATGCCAAGTGGTCGGCATACAAATCTGCCTTGACTTCCAGCCCTGAGGCACACCTGGGCAAACCCGTTCGACAACAACCTGACTGGTTCCTAGCAGCAGCAGACATCCTCCAACCTCTTTTTGCTGAGCGCACACGCCTTCATCAACAGTGGCGTCAATCAGAGCTGCCAGTGCACCACCGCCGCTTCCTCGATGTCCGAGGTAGCTGTCGTACTGCAGTTGGTGCAGCGAAGAGTGCATGGTTGGAGCAGTGAGCTAGCACTGAGGAGCGTGGCAAATTTAGCGGTAAGCACGTTTGGTCCGCCATCCGAGACATTCAACGGTGCTATTCAGGACTCTGATCTGTCACCATCCATCCGGTCCGTAATGCTGAGGGCATAGTTTGCACGTCCTTGGAGGACCAGGAAGACTGCTGGTCCACTCACTTCTCAAACTTGCTCAATGTCCCCAGTACCTTCAATGCCTCCACCATTGCTAACATCCCCCAATGTGAGCCTGACGAGTCTCTGGCAGTCACACCAATGATGAAAGACCTTGTCGTCGCCATCAGACATCTTGCAGATGGCAAAGCTGGAGGTTCCTCGCGTATAGTCCCCGAGCTTGTGAAAGCAAGTGGCCATGATTCCCTGGACGCATTGCTGGATCTCGTCCAACTTGCTTGGACGACTGCCACTGTTCCGCAGGAATGGCGCGATGCCGAGTTTGGTTCCTGTTCCCAAGAAGGGCAACCTCTCAAATGTGATAGTTGGTGGGGTATTGCCCTTCTTGATGTTGTTGGCAAGGTGTGTGGCCGCATGATTCAAGATCACCTGCAGTTTTTGGCTGAGTCAGAACTCCCAGAGTTCCAGTGCGGCTTTTGGCCAGGCAGGGGCCGTGTTGATGCTATCTTCTCACTCCGTCAGCTAATTGAGAAAGCATACGAACATCGTCAGCAGCTCTTGTGTGTGTTTGTGGACTTGAAAAAGGCGTACGATTCTGTACCACGCGCTGCTCTCAGGGTGGCCTTGGGCCGACTTGGGGTTCCGCAACAGCTAGTGGCCTGATTAGGGCTTTCCACACCTTTACCTCTGCCTCGGTCCGGGTTGGCAACTCCACCTCTGATGAGTTCCCTGTCGTTAATGGTCTCCGACAAGGATGTGTCATGGCACCAGTTCTCCTTAACCTGTACTTCGGGGTGGTTGTTGAGACATGGCGTGCCCGGCTAAAGGATGCATGTCGTAGTCACTCTGTCAGCCTCCAGTTTACCATCGATGGCCAACTCTACCCCCGCTCATCATCGCGAAGGGCTGGCGAGTCACTGTCTGTTAGTGACCTGGAGTATGCTGGTGATGCCGTTCTCGTGTCTGAATGCCGTAGTGATGCTGAGTTTGGTGTGGAGCTCTTCTGTAGTTTTGCCCGAGAATGTGGACTAACTGTGAGCATCGCCACGACTAAGATCATGACGGCGGGCCATGGAGTCTCTGCTGAAGACTCGGCTGACATCGTTCTCCCCCTTGGCACTATCGAAGCCGTGCCGAAGTTCACTTACCTAGGATCCGTAGTGACCCCTGACAGTCGTTCTTCATCCGACATCAAGCGCCATATTGCCGAAGCCTCTAAGGCCTTCGGAGCCATCCAGAAGGTATTCACTGACAGGTCTCTGTCCCTCTCTAGTAAACGACACCTGTACATGGCCTGCGTTTCCTCAATATCACTGTATGACGGAGAGTGTTGGACCCCACTCCAACAGGATATCAGAAGTTTGGATAAATTCCACCATCAATGCATCCGGACTGTCCTGAGCATCACCAAGCCTCGTCAGTGGTCCGAGCGGCTGTCATCCACAGACCTGCAGATCCGTTGGGGAGACCCAGTACTGATGTCTACACTCCTTCGCAATCGGCGTCTGGAATGGACTGGGCACGTTGCGCGTATGGATGAGGATCGCACCCCTCCAACTTCTCTTTGGGTGGCTACCTGTGCCTCAGCCTCTTTGTGATCCCCGGCGACGGTGCAAGGACACGGTGATGACCGACCTCAAGTTTGCACTGCAGTAGCCATCTCAGTGGTTCAACCTTGCTCAGGACCGCCAACAGTGGAGGGAAGTACGGGTTGCCCCTCAGTCGAGCTCCACCATGCTCAAGTCTGTGTATTGCGCAGTGTATGACCGGAACTTCTCACGGGTCTCCGACAGAACGCGGCACAAGTGCACCACTCAGAGACGGCTTCCCGTCCAGCTCCATCTTGGATCAGTGCAGTGCCAGAACTGCCAGAGGTGGTTCCGCAGCAAGGGTGGCTACTCTGTCCATTGATGCCAGCGGTGAGCCAGTCACGAGTTCTCCTACACCAACAGTCAGTCTGTCTGTGCCACTTTGAGCTTGTTGCCAGCAGCACTGCCCAACATGTCAGCGATGCTTCCGTTCCCCGGCCGGGTTCAAGCGTCACAACTGCAATCGTGGTGCGAGACTATCTGCTGCTGAGAGAGCAGCTCTGCCCCTCAGCTGCCCACATTGTAAACGCAATTTCCGCCGGCAGCAGGACCTAGCCAGACATTTGCGGTCCTGCTTGTGATCCGACTCCCGTTTTCTGGTCCCCTTTTCATAGGGGTGACACTTGCCCCTCTGGGCAGTCATGCTGCTAGTAGTAGTAGTAGTGTGTGTGTGTGTGTGTGTGTGTGTGTGTGTGTGTGTGTGTGTGTGTGTGTGTGTGTGTGGAAGGCATCGCTGTTCAAGGGTGGCTCATAGACCAACAGCAGAGGAGCGCTCAGCCTTCCAGCACGTGTGCATATGCGGCAAGCGGATGCGACTACCCGTGCACCTGGAGCGTCATCGAGCGTCGTGTCCTCTCTCTCTCTCTTCTCAAGTTTCCCAGTGATGGGATCACGTGACCCTTTTGCGGCAGTGACTCTACAGGACAGGTGTGTGTGTGTGTGTGTGTGTGTGTGCGCGCGTGTTGGTGGTGGAAGCTATCGTGTGGGGAGAGATGTGGGGTGATCCATCGCTATTGTCCTCCCGGCTTCAGAAGCGGAGGCTTGAATGGCTTGGCCATGTGGCCCGCATGTCGGATATTCGTGTGCCCAAGCAGCTGTTGTTTGGCTTCCTACCGTCGCCTCGGCCTGCGTGTGGTCCCCGTCGTCGCTGGAGGGATGTGATTTCGGCTGATCTTCGGCACATCGGCATTGAACATCTGGCTTGGTACAGGATTGCTCAGGATCAGTCTGCCTGGCGGGTGTCTGCCGTTGGGCCGAGCCTCGGCGGTCCTTCCCATGATCAATCTCAACGGGTGGACTGTCTTATCTGCCACCATTCGTTTCGTCGGCCAGGTGACAAAGCAAGACACAAGTGTAGCGCAGAGCGAAGTCTCCCCATCCAGGAGCAGCGTGGTGCTGTGCAGTGTGGTACATGCAGGAGGTGGTTTCACTCTCGTGGTGGCCTGTGTGTACATCATTGTTTGCCCCTGGAACCATCGGAAGCGTCCGCGCCTGCATCACCTATTCCGCTCAACGTCCCAGCTTCTCTCTTGTGTGTGACATGCAAATTTATGATGCAATCGGCAATTCAAGTCAGTGCCTGGTTTCAGACGTCACAAGTGCGACCGTGGCCATCGAGCAACCAATTCTGATAGAGCGTCGTATGGTCGCTGTTCTCGCTGCAACCGTCAGTTCCGTCGACAGAGTGACCTGAGTCGTCATCTCCGTTTCTGCTCCTGACAATGACTCTGGCTCCTTTCGGAGTGGTGTGGCCCTTGTGGCAACCAAGCTACAGTAGTAGTAGTAGTGTGCGTGTGTGTGTGTGTCTGTGTGTGTGTGTGTGTGTGTGTGTGTGTGGTGTGTGTGTGGTGGTGTGTGTGTGTGTGGTGTGTGTACGGACATGTGTGTGGGGTGGGTGGGTGTATGTGTGTGTGTGGGGGGGGGGGGGGGAGGAGGGATGAGAGGGAGTGATGTAGTGTGGGTGGGGGAGGGATGAAAGGAGAGGGAGTGATGTTGTGTGTGTGGGGGGGGGGGGGGGCGGAGGAGAGGGAGTGATGTAGTGTGTGTGTGGGGGGGGGGGGGGTGAAAGGAGAGGGAGTGATGTCGTGTGTGTGGGGGGGGGGGGTGAAAGGGGAGGGAGTGATGTAGTGTGTGTGTGCGGGGGGGGGGGGAGGGGTGTGAAAGGAGAGGGAGTGATGTAGTGTGTGTGTGGGGGGGGGGGGGGGTGAAAGGAGAGGGAGTGATGTCGTGGGCGTGTGTGTGTGGGGGGGGGGGGAGGGGGTGTGAAAGGAGAGGGAGTGATGTAGTGTGTGCGTGTGTGTGTGGGGGGGGGGGGGGAGAGGAGAGGGAGTGGTGTACTGTGGGGGGGGGGTCATATGTGACCATGGTAACTATTGTTATAACAAATGCATGAGGGGGATTTGAATGAACCACTGATTAGGCTCCCATGTTTCATGTGTGTGTGTGTGTGTGTGTGTGCGTGCGTGCGTGTGTGTGTGTGTGTGTGTGTGTGTGTGTGGATTAGACAGTTATCTGGCGCAAGTCTTGATCTGTCTCATTCAGATTTTGTTTGCTATCGTTGCTGTAAGAGAAAATCTGTGGGTGCACATCCAGTGCATTTGCAGATTTGCGTGCTTCTCTTGCGACGGGCGTGGTACATGGTACATGGTGGTGTGTGTGTGTGTGTGTGTGTGTGTGTGTGTGTGTGCGTCTGTGTGTGTGTGTGTGTGCACACAACGTGTGATGCATATCTGCATACTGGTGGTATGTGGTCTGCTCCATTACAGTGCTATTAGCATATATCAGTTCTCTACCAGTGTGTGGCCGTGCGCAATCTACCTGCTCAAGTAGTCAAGTCTACCAGCAATCATCGGCAACTTGCCTTGGTGTGTGATACTAGACAATAGCATATTAAATTTTATGATGATGAGGATTGTGCTAATCTAGTGCGGTGTTGGAATTCACTGATTTAGCATGGTGTTGGAATTCACTGATTTAGCATGGTGTTGGAACGGTTTGTAATGGAAAGCACTTCTCAGCCTCAGCAACCCTTTCTATTACTGTACATGTCACATGTCACCATGCTGCGTGTAAATTTGACATGTTTGCTGGCTAGCTAAATTATGGCCTGTATCGGCCAGCTCACACACATGAATAGCTAAATGGCCTGTACCATCCAGCTCACGCAGGTGAATAGCTAAATGGCCTGTACCATCCAGCTCACAAACATGCCATAGTAGCCAGTTGACTGGCTAAATGGTTTGTACCAGCCAGCTCACACAATAAAAGGTGGTGTTTAAACAATTAAACTATTCCTGGGTGAACCACCAAGGACAGCAAACTGAGTTTAAAGTCACAGCAACTTAAACCATTGGAAGGGCTATGCAGCACTGACAAAGTGGCAATCGTGACATAAATGATTTAAAATTTCTCAAGTTCGGGCTATTTGTGGCTATTTGTGGCTAGTGTACTTCAAAGTACATGTAGGCTAGGCGGCTGCACGGACGGACAACACACCTTTGTAACTACTAGTGCTTAGCTGATTATGCATGACCAGTGTGTAGTGTTGTTGTTGTTTTGCTTTCACGGTTTATGATTGTCTGCACATGTCTATGACTATATACAGATGTTCTGAGAATGGATGCACAGGCCTTAACTGCTACTCAGATCACTTACAAAACAAAGACACTCGGATTAGATGTAAGTTACTCAGTGTTGTTAAGAACTAAGGTGACATAGCCCAGCTGTTCCCTACTGTTTGTATCAGCCATGACACGTTCTTGGTAGCAGTCAAATGTACCACGTAACAGATGATGGGTTTGGATAGCAAATGCAGCATTTATAATGTGTACCTGCAGCAGTGTTGAGTGCAGTGCACTGAAGAGTCATCAGTTCTTGTCTATTTGCAAACGTTGCCACCAGCAAACCTACTTGCCCTTTGACAACGTCCACTTCTGCACAAAAGTCTGAAGAGAACTGGACTTCAACCACAAGGACTCTAACCACCAGGACTCGAACCAGGCACATTCAGTGTAATCATTTTTATGCCAGTGATGCCACTCTATCACTACTAAGCCATGGAAGGGGGGAGGGTACTACTAAGCCAAGGAAGGGGGGGGGCACTACTAAGCCATGGAAGGGGGGGGTACTACTAAGCCATGGAGGGGGGTACTACTAAGGCATGGAGGGGGGTACTACTAAGGCATCGAAGGGGGAGGGGGTACTACTAACTTAGTACTAAGGCATGGGAGGGGGCACTACTAAGCCATGGGATGGAGGGGGCACTACTAAGCTATGGGAGGGAGGGGGGGGGGGGACTGCTATGCCATGGGAGGGGGCACTACTAAGCCATGGGAGGGGGAGGGGGACTACTAAGCCATGGTGTAGTCATTCTATGGAGACGATGGACGAGCATTTTGTTTGGACTTCGAAGCTCCCTTTTCCTGTAAAACTACACTGCAATCAAGTATGACTTCTCCGATATCCCTTGAGCATGGAGCCTATTGGAATTATCTTGTAACATTTTAGCATTTTTGGACAATCTCGTAATATGGAGTATGTTGGACCATCTCGTAACATGAATAATGTTCTTTTTGATGGCACTGTGATGTTGCATTAAGGTGGATTCTGGTGTAACGTCTAAAACCATCGGACCCAGAATGTCACAATACATGGATTTTGGCACAAGCGGCACAACACGAGATGTTAAAGTGGCAACTTCCTCTGTGAGTACAAGACACAGTGCATCAAGCACACTGGAGAACTACATGTAACAGTTTGTTTCACATAATGACTGTGTGAAATGTGTTATCCATTGTACTATGGATCAAGTAACAATAGTTGAGAATGTGCACTGCACACATGCTGCACTTTGGGAGGTTTTTGAATATTGAGATTAGTACATTTTATACCCTAGCTTCAGGCATGCTGGAATTCTGACCAGAAGTTGTATGTCTGCACAACTTCGTGATCCTTACAGAACTATCTCTCTTCCCCCGGCCTCTCTCTCTCTCCCTCTCTCTCTCCCTCTCTCTCTCTCTCTCTCTCTCTCTCTCTCTCTCTCTCTCTCCCCCCCCGGCCACTCTCTCTCTCTCTCTCTCTCTCTCTCTCTCTCGTACTGGTCTAGAGTTTGGTGTTTCATCAGCTCAAAGCTTCATGTATGGTGATTGTTAATGGCACATAAATGAATCATGGGTATGAATACAGTGCTCAATCTATGGCCAGTACAGGGAGTCGAATGTAAGGAGTAACTACTACTACTACTAGTGGTATTTAAGTCGTAAGTAGTATTTGAAGTATTTGGAGCAGCATGGTGTAATTTTGTTTTGCTTACCATTTTAGGTAACGGAGAGTTTCTCATTCTCTGCTTCATGGACAATGGTTGGTTGGCTGAACTTACCTGCATCATCCAGTAGCTATGTTGACTATGGTCTGCTTTATACCTCCACTGGTAAGTCTTGAAGTAACCATGGTAGCTATCATCACCATGGCAACTGCAATCCATTGCCAACTACTGACCTGCAGCACTAGAGAGGTTCCGCATAACGTAATTACGTTAGTAAAAAACGTAGTCGATCTACGGAAAGTCTTACGTAAACTGCATGCGCATCTGCGTTCCGCCATACGGAGTTTACAAATCACGTAGCTGCCCTTGGCAACTCCGAACGCAGCAGTATACGACCAGATCGACCTGGGGAGAGAGTCATAAATTTGTACCCCAATCCACTTACGGACCAGCTACGTTATCAGAGCCCTATCTACGTACTCTACGTAGACAACTTTCCGTAAGTGGAGTGCAAACTCGCGAATTCACGGGTTTCCCCGCCCACTAACGTAAAGTTGCTCAACTTTACGTAGTGCGGAACCTCTCTACTATGAGTGTAGTATGCATGTCGGGTACTGGGCTGGTAATGCCTGCAACAGTGTATGAATGTCGGGTACTGGGCTGGTAATGCCTGCAACAGTGTATGTATGTCAGGTACTGGGCTAGTAATGCCTGCAACAGTGTATGATGTAAAACCTACACTGATGTTGCCGGTGAGGATCACGAGATACATGTACATGACTAAGCATACTGTGAGAAGCACAAATACATTAATTTTAATACTATAACTTGTAAAATGGCAATAAATAAGATAAATTGTGCACTCATAACAACAGCAAAAATGAAGAAAGTCAAGTTCCATAACGTTTTCTTGTGACTGTCATCAGTGGAACGCCGTCACATAAAAATGTAATAACTAAAACACACACTTATATACATGTAGCTAATATGGTTTCAGGTAGAAATACAGCAGCTAACAAGTACACTAGTCTCACATACACTATATTCACACATACACTATATTCCACACTATATTCACACATTGCAAAGGTGCAAACTTCGCTTTTTGTACTTGTTAGCTGCTGTATTTCTACCTGAAACCATATTAGCTACATGTATATAAGTGTGTGTTTTAGTTATTACATTTTTATGTGACGGCGTTCCACTGATGACAGTCACAAGAAAACGTTATGGAACTTGACTTTCTTCATTTTTGCTGTTGTTATGAGTGCACAATTTATCTTATTTATTGCCATTTTACGACTATTGTCTCCTCGTCGATTGTTTAAATACTGTAACTTGTGCCCACAATTTCCATGTTACATTACTATACATGCTGTGAGGAGCACAACGGGCAAATTCACCTTGAAATAGTAACTAGGGCAGGGTTCTAGCCAAAAGTGGATGGGGGGCAGCCCCCCCCCCCCCCCACCCGACCCCTACTCTGTTTGCCCCCCCCCCGTGTGAAAAATGCCCCCTTACTCATTTTCCGATTTTCGTGTTCTTCATGCAATTCAACGAAAATGCAGTCGAAAGTCACAATTAGATGGTTCGTAAAGGCACATTTGTCTGGGGCGAAGTCGGGGATTCGGCCCATACGTTGCATTCAGCGTGGCAAGACAATATTGGAAAGTGGAAAATGGGATACCGGGTAACTGTTTTCCATGCCCCCCCCCCCCCCTACTGTTTCCCATGCCCCCCTACTGTTTCCCATGCCCCCCCCCCTACTGTTTCCCATGCCCCCTCCTACTGTTTCCTGTGCCCCCCCCTACTGTTTCCCATGCCCCCCTACTGTTTCCCATAAGCTCATTGCGTAATCCCATATTTGGGAGACGTGATGTAATCGCGTGCCGTGGCAAAGTGCCGAGTTGTGGGCAAAGTAAGCATGCAATATCGTCTTCTGGATGGTGTCATTGACAACAATTTAGTTGATATTCTTCAGCAAGCTGTCTTCTCAGCGTGTGTTTTGTGCAATTACCAACCCACATTGGTTGCCACCTGATATGGTCTCGATGTCAATACAATTTTCACACCTTCATTCATAAATCGCCTGTCCTGTTTAACAATGTACATAATTATGTAAATAAGCGAACATTTTAGTAGTATCACAGATGGTGGTGTTCCCAGAAACTTTATTATTTAGGTGCAGCTTAGCACTGTGCACATTACCGGTATTCTTTCTATTTGCTGTGTTGAGAGCACCACCCCACACCCTATTATTTGATCATTATTGTATTTCGTCACCTACGGTGTGCTAAGCTGCCATTCCTTTTACTAGTGCTTCCTGTTGGCACATCCAATAAACCAGTCCTTTACCCCGCCAGTACTCAGACGCCTACTAATCGTGTTCAGTACTCCACGAGTACAAACAGTGTATTGATTTTTATGATTGAATGGAAAAACAATCACTTTGAAAGAAGATTGTGAGTTCTCGAAGAGTGCTATGGTGAAGTAACTAGGAAAAGAAAGTTCCAAAAAAGTCCAGTGTTGACATTAAGAACAACATCACATTAGAGCAGCATGAACGGCCGGAAGGTAATGCGAGAAATAAAATGTCTCCAGTCGGGGCAGAAACTCCTTCACAAGGGAATGATCAGCAGCGACAGTTTCCACAAACAGACCATCTGGAAACCATAATTATGACAAAGTGGGCAGCCTCCACACCGCAACATACATCTGCGTTTGAACTTGGTAGTAGTAGGTGTGCGTTCGCTTGAGGACCAAATTGCCATCAACATCCGTCAAGCATGAAGTCCGCCGTCCAGCAAACTCACGAAGCGACATACCATTCCGCATGGTGAAAAAACACTTGATCTTCTCCACACGCTGCAGTTTGCCATTGACCATGACGAGACCATCAGGCGAAGCACTAAGCCATGGTTTGGTTGGATGGATGAAAAGGTCACAGGATTCGACGACAACAGGAACATCCGAAGTCTGTGCACGTGTGATGTAGGCTTTGACAGCATCACGTTCATGCGCTAAGCCATACTTCATAGTCGCTGTAGGATGCTGCTGGTGGAGCCAATTTCCTGTTGATGATGGTCGAGAAATCATCACTTCGTCGGCTTGCAATGCTCTTAACAAGTGTTGCAGTCACTCGTAGTCGCCGCTCATTGTACCGGGAGAGGTTAGTTGACTGTCCCTTCGTCTCCCTTGCAATTTCAGCTGCACGGGCACTGGGCACAGCAACACGGTGTTCATAAAAATCAGCAGGTGATATCCGAACGTTGTATTTCCTGTCCTTACGGAAAGAGGGCAGGACGACGCAGCGTACAAAACAGAATTGTGGAAAGACAGGCAGTGAAATGAACTGGATCTTCTGGATGTGGCCTGACTTGAAGAACCTGAACCCTTTGTTTATTCCACGGAACGAGCTGTACTTGGCTGTGCCTGAATCACCATCCTCCTCGTCATCCTCCCCTTCATCATCATCCTCCCATTCGTCATCAACTTCAGCAGGGACAGCATTATCAGCAGCTACAGCACTATCAGCAGCTACAGCACTATCAGCTGGGACATCAACTTCAGCAGGGACAGCACCATCAGCAGCTTAGCAATATCAGCAATTCAGTTTTCGTTCCCGATCGACGAGCATTACGGCAAGCTAGCCAACGCTTCAATTCTTTCACGGAAAGTTGACTTGCCAAGCGTTGAGAGCCATCAGTATTCCGACCTAACGATGCTCCAGGCACATCGTCCTCGGAGAGCTTCACAGCCTGCGCCTCCATCTCCGACAAACAAAAGAATACGAAAAGTGTTCCTTGCAGAAGCTGACATTACAAATACAAGGCCGAGATTTGCTTCTGCCCACAACTCGGCACTTTCCAGGTTGGTCGCGTACGCATGACATCATTACGCAATGGGCCTATGCCCCCCTAATGTTTCCCATGCCCCCCCCTACTGTTTCACATGCCCCCCTACTGTTTCCCAGTTTCCCATGCCCCCCCCCCTACTGTTTCCCATGCCCCCTACTGTGTCCCATGCCCCCTACTGTTTCCTATGCCCCCCCCTACTGTTTCCCATGCCCCCCTACTGTTTCCCATGCCCCCCCCCCTACTGTTTCCCATGCCCCCCCTACTGTTTCCCATGCCCCCCCCCCCTACTGTTTCCCATGCCCGCCCCTACTGTTTCCCTTGCCCCCCCTACTGTTTTTTTAGTGTTTATTTGAATTCGGATAGCTCAACAGTACAGAAATACAACTACAAAGAGTACCGAGTAGAAGGCCCCGAGAACGGGAAACCAAAAAACGAAACAAAAACAGCAACATCAATTTACTGATTATGCACATTGCTTGAAAACAAATCACAACAATGATTAAGAGTTAAGCTGTCTTTTAGCCAAATAGCCAATTTGACGCGGAAATCTGCGATAATAGTGCAGGACTTCAGGTCGTCTGGAAAATAATTCCAAACAAGAGCCGATTTACTTGAACAGGACAGAGAGCCAGACATAGATCTATAGCGATTGATACTCATGTTATGAGTTGTTGAGTCGCGAGTAGTTCGGGTAGACACTGTTTCCCATGCCCCCCCCCCCTACTGTTTCCCATGCCCCCCCCCTACTGTTTCCCATGCGCCCCTACTGTTTCCCATGCGCCCTACTGTTTCCCATGCCCCCTACTGTTTCCCATGCCCACTACTGTTTCCCATGCCCCCCTACTGTTTCCCATGCCCCCTACTGTTTCCCATGCGCCCCTACTGTTTTCCATGCCCCCTACTGTTTCCCATGCCCCCCTACTGTTTCCCATGCCCCCCCCCCCTACTGTTTCCCATGCGCCCAACTGTTTCCCATGCCCCCCTACTGTTTCCCATGCCCCCCCCCTACTGTTTCCCATGCCCCCCTGCTGTTTCCCATGCCCCCTACTGTTTCCCATGCCCCCCCCTACTGTTTCCCATGCCCCCCACTGTTTCCCATGCGCCCCTACTGTTTTCCATGCCCCCCTACTGTTTCCGATGCCCCTCCCCTACTGTTTCCCATCCCCCCACCCCTACTGTTTCCCATGCCCCTCCCCTACTGTTTCCCATCCCCCCCCTACTGTTTCCCATGCCTCGCCCCACTAATATTTTGACCTGACTAGAACCCTGTAGTATGTATGTTGGACTCAGTAGAGCGTCCAGCCCCTATAGGATGTCCAACCCCTATATGGAGTCCATTGGTCCAAAATCCACTGGGAAACAGTAGGGGGGCATGGGAAACAGTAGGGGCGCATGGGAAACAGTAGGGGGCATGGGAAACAGTAGGGGGGGGGGCATGGGAAACAGTAGGGGGGGGGGGGCATGGGAAACAGTGTCTACCCGAACTACTCGCGGCTCAACAATAGATAGCACACGGATACGCTTATTTTAATGATGCATGGGAGCACACAACTACAAAGTTCTCACCGAATGTGAAGCTGAATGAAAATCCATCCACTCAAAGACCGGTGAACAGGTGACGGTAGGGACAATAATCTATTAGTAATACGAGGAATAAGATCGTTTGTGCACACTCAAGACGCACAGACACACCAACATCCATGTAGTGTACTCCACAGTGTTTCACTTCACCGCAACTAAATTGAAACGAGATGATTTAAACAATCTGTACAGCGTTACCGTCAGTCAAACAGTCTTCCCAAAGGTGAAAATGCAATTTGTTGTCGCGGGGCAATTTCACTGACACAATGTCATGTTTATAACATCAAAACGGTTACTTCATGGAATACGAGTATTATCTTGAGAAGCTTTTTCTTGTCATTGGCATAAAAGCAATCCTCCTATTGCTACTAGTACACTGGCACTGCGTTTGTGGATCCCATTGGCATTGTATTTGACATCATACTAGAGGAAGAGTTTCGTGGAGTTAACATAATTATCACAGGGATAAAAATACATTTCTCATGAAATAAATTTGATGATAGCTAGACGATTGAGGCAAAGTCCTTGCACTCCTTGAGGGCTGATAATTACTATTGTCACGCAACTACTACGAAGTCGTTGATTACTTTTAGGGCATTCATTCAAGCCACATCAAACAGACGCGATACGCTCCTTGAAAATGGAAAAAAATTCAAGCATATTCGACAGAACAGCAGACCAATCGAAACGAGTAAAAGCTTCCTTACCTCAGTCATCGTCCTGCCATGTAGTTGGACAGCCTTTTGACACGGTGGTACAGGCAGCTCTTGTCCAGTTGTATGTATGTATGTATATGTATGTATATATATTTTTTTTTGAATTCGCAAGTACACACGGGCTACAAGCCCAATTACATGGAAGCGAATGCGATAATGAGGCCAATTAAGAAAAAATAGGTGGAGGAAGGAGGAGGACGGTAGCAAAGCACAGGGAGGACAACTCAGGACCAAAATCAACAATTGCACAAATGTGAGAGCACCTGAGACCGAGGGTACCTGTGGAGCGATAAAATGCCAAGCAAACAGAAGAAAGGAAATCACAAGCCAATACACGCTAAACTGCACTTGAGTTAGAATGAAGGGGAAAACCGGAGCTCAACAAGATTATAACGTACAAAGTCATAATAAGAAGTCAACTGGATGAGAAGTAGCACAAGCAAACATTTCCTGACAACGAGAGGGGCTGTAACTACAGCCACAGCAGTAGCTGCTGTAGCAGCAGCAGCAGCAGCAGCAGCAGCAGCAGCAGCAGCAGCAACAACAACAACAACAACAACAACAACAACAACATCAACAACAACAACAACAACAACAACAACAACAACAACAACAACAACAACAACAACAACAACAACAACAACAACAACAACAACAACAACAACAACAACAACAACAACAACAACAGCAACAACAGCAACAACAACAACAACAACAACAACAACAACAACAACAGCAGCAGCAGCAGCGCCGTGCAGACTTCTCCAAGGGGAGTATGGGACTGTGAACACAGAAGGCGGGAGAATTCACGGAGTTTGCAGATCTAGCTCGCCAGCGTGAAGGGCAGTGCAGCTACGGCGAATTCACTGGGACGATTGAGTAGGCGAACTTCGCTGGGGAGGGTGTTCCAGAGGATGGCACCACAGTGCGATGGACGGGATGTCCCTGCTGCTGACCGGGCTAGCGGCAGGCGCAAACCCTGTCCTTGCTGGAGGCGGGTGGTGTTTCCATGAGCACTTCGAAACTTGTCCTGGAGGGCTGGGCTGGCTCGATTGTGCTGGCAACGCCACACAAACCTCAGCATCTTCTGCTTGTGCAGCTCCTGAATGCTGTAGAGCTGCAAGCTGGTCAGGAGGGGTTGAGCATGAGAGCGGGGTGGCTGGCCAAACACTGCCCTGGCAGCTCGGTTCTGGAGAACTTGCAAGCGAGAGACTTGCTCCTGTCGCAGGCAGGCGAAAAATGCTGTCGAACCGTACAGCAGATCAGGCATGATGGTGGACTTCATGAACTGTGTACGGGCCTTCAGACTTAATGCTCGCCTAGATCGCCAGAGCGCCCCGATCTTCTGAGATACTTTCTTGGCGATGCTGTCCACGTGTTTCTGCCAGTTGAGGGAGCTGTCCAGCAGAACTCCGAGGTACTTCGCAGTGCTTGCTGCTGGCAAACTAGTCCCATTGCAATTTACAGGAATGGCTTCACTGTGCATGCTCAGAACTTGGCTCTTCGTGGAGTTCAGGATGAGGTTGCGATCCTCTAGCCAGTCAGCCACTGCAGATACTGCCCGGGTAAGCGCCGCGGAGCATTCAGTAGGCAGCCGGTGGCTGAAGTACAAGCCAATATCATCCGCAAACTTTACTGTGGGCACGTCACCAGCAACCTCTGGTATGCCGCGCGTGTAGACACTGAACAAGATTGGTCCCAAAACGGATCCCTGTGGAACACCGCATGTGCATGCATTACAGGGTCCGTCCTGGGTTCCAATGCGCACTTGCTGGGTTCGATGGCTGAGATAGTTGGCAAAACAACTTAATGCCGTTCCAGAAACGCCAATGTCGAACAAGTCCTGCAGCAGCGTAGGGTGACTGACTTTGTCAAACGCCTTTGACATGTCAAGTAGGCAGATGCAGCAAGGCAATGCAGAGTCCTTTGCAGTGAGAACACCATCCGTTAGTAGCACAAGTGCATCTTCAGTGGAGTGATCCTTCCTGAAGGCAAATTGGGTCGGTGGTAGAACATTGTGTTCATCGAGGAATGCCACAAGCTGCCGCTGCACGAGCTTCTCTAGCAGCTTTGAGGCAATCGGCAGCAGGGATACTGGACGATAGTTCCCGGGGGATGTTGGGTCTCCAGACTTGTACAGAGGCCGGACCAGGGCCTTCTTGAAGGCAGAAGGTACAATGCCCGTTTCAAGAGACTCATTGAAGATCCGTGTGAGGGATGGCGTGAGGATATCACTGCAGGATTTGAGAAGCAGCCCAGGTATTCCATCACTGCCAGTTGCCTTCGCCGGAATTATCGCTTGCAGAAGCTTATTCACAGCAGCATAAGATGCTGTTCCCAGACAGCTGAGTGAGTGTTCAGCTGGGGGTCCATTCGGTAATGACAAGTGGGCTGGCTGATCAGGGTCAGTTCCAATGTTGCTAAATGCCACGCTGACCTTGTTCACATCACATGCAGGGTCTTGCTTGCTTCCTCCTCTGCCAGTGATGGAGTTTAACAGGGACCACATCTTCCTTGGATTGCGATTGTTGACAACACATTCATCACTGAAGTACTGGTTTTTCCTCCGTCTGACAAGGTTTGCTGCCGCCGTTCGAGCACGTTTGTACTGGTGGAATAATGCTATGTTAGCCCGGTCTCGCAGCCATCTTCGGTGCAGCCTGTTCTTTGCCATCGTTAGCTGGTAAGTGTCTCTGTTAAGCCATGGCCTTCTTCTGGAACGCTTCTTAACTGGGGTCATCGGGGCATAATGGTCCAGTACACGCATTATGCTAGCGTGCCAAGTGGACCACATATCGTCGACGCTCGCATGTGGAGGAAAAATGTGAAGGTCTGCTGCAAGCAGGTCAGCGCGGAGAGCTGCTATATCCACTCTGTGCAGCTGCCTAGTGAGGAGCGAACTCGCTGGCTGGCTTACTTCAGTAGCACAGCTGAGTGAAGCACTCACAGCAAAGTGATCGCTGATGTCACATGGTACGATGTTCCAGGATGTTAAGCTGGCATGGTTGACCAAGACTAAATCTAGTATGGTTCCACGCACACATTGGGGCAGAACACGAGTTGGTGCTGTCACGACGTTCTGCAGTCCATAGCTTCCACACGTGTCATGCATGTGGCGCAATTGTGGGCCAGGAGAAACTGGGTCAGCATTTACATTGAAGTCGCCCATCATAGTGACCGATCTGGTGTTGTTGGTGGCTGCCTGTAAGACAGTCTCTAGTCTGGGCCAGAACTCAACTGTTTCACTTGGCGGCCGGTACACACACCCTAAGAGATGAGGCGCCCGGGCACCTTTAAGCTCGATCCAGGTGCACTCTACATCATCCGCCATCACATCCGGGCGAGGCTTCACGGGGAGGGTCGACCTGAAGTAGATACATGTTCCACCTCCTCTTCCACCGGCACGGTCCTGACGGGCAATACTGAAGTTTGGGATCCGGATTTCTCCATCAGACACTGTGCCATCAAGCCATGTTTCAGCAACACCAACTATGTCCCAGCACTGGTCCGCGATCAGCTGCTCCAGGGCGTCGACTTTGTGCCGAAGGCTACAAATGTTGATAAAGCCAAAGCGTGCCCAGGAATTTGCTGGGGCGCCTTGATGGGACCGTGGTGTAAATGGTATGGCATTAGGGTTGAGATGTCTAATGAAAAGACCCGGAACAGATGGGGTGGCATTAGGATTAGGTTCGAGTCCTGTTGGAGAATTAGGGTCACCCAGTGCTGCCATCATTCTTTATCACTGGTCGGATCTGTGGTGCAATGTTTACCATTAACAGGATATCCTTGTGGCGTCGAACGAAAGGGAGTGTCAGTGTATCTGACTCGTCAGATTGGAAGTGTGCTGTACTTTTCTCGTTCTCCGCTTTCTGCTTTCATCGCGCGTACTGATGAAACGTCTTATTGTCAGCAACTGCACAGCAGAACTGGTAGCCATGACCAGTCAAACAGGGGATCCTTGTGGCGTCGAACGAAAGGGAGTGTCAGTGTACCTGACTCGTCAGATTTGAACTGTGTTGAACTTTTCTCGTTCTCCAATTTCTGCTTTTCTCGCGCACTGATGAAACGTCTTCAGAGAACCACAAGACGCTTCTACGATTTGATTTTGAACGTCTCCTTTTCCTCCTTGGTTACCTCGAGACAGATTACTGTCAGTAACTGCACAGCAGAACTGGCAGCCATGGCTGAAGTGAAGAAAGGAATGCGCTGCCGCGACTGAAAGCAAAACTGAAAAGGTGTTTGTTCTCTTTCGAGCACTACACTACACACACACAGTACAGGACGGCGTGACTGGATAAACTGGACTCCTGGACCGTGAATAGGGGACTTGTAGAAAAAGTGTACTCCTTATACTTATAGGGGATTGCGCGGCAGGATGAAGCTGATCAAAACTGAGTGGACTCCTGGACTCTATAGTGGATTTTGGACCAATGGACTCTATATTGGGTGCTGGACATCATATAGTGCATGGACTCTATACTGAGTCCAACACGTATTTATTTTTATTTTTACATCGCAAGTCAAACGGGCAATCATGCCCAATGTTATGATGACGATGGAAAGGGAGAAAAGATGTAAGAACAAGATTAGATAACCTGGATTAGGGGAGTGAAGAAAACAGTAAGTGTAACAGGTTTAATCAAACTTGAAAAGTAAGAGGCCTGGTTGAGCGCGCCTCGACCAGTTATATGCAAAATGTGATAGTATACATGTGGCAATGGCGCCAATGAAGGTGCTAATAGACAGGCGTAAGACGCATGAGGTGCGAGGGAGTGTAAAGTTATAGAGAACAGGGGAAAACTGTTACATCATCCCCCTCCTATGGAGAGGAAGGAGCTTATAACCCAAATGCTCAAGTGGAATAGAGTACAATAAGCGCAAACACGTGCGAGACGAAAAAGGCTTCGCACTGAAGTAACACAATAAGACGACTGAAACTCCATGCAAATAAAGTGTAATAAGCTCAACAAATGTGTAAGGTGAAACTAGAAGTTCAACTGCAAAACTCAGCGGGCAGAAGCCAAGGTTTTGTACTTCCGAAGTGGAACAATGTCATTACCAGATTCATCCAACAAATAATGTTCAGGCTCCCAAGTGGCATCAGAGTAGCCTTGCCACTTGACTAGGTACTGAAGCTGATTCTGCCGGCGGCGGTGACTGAGAATGTTCTCCACCACATAGCGGGCATGACCATCAAGGTCCGTGATAGGCGGAGGCGTAGGCTGTCTCCTATTAGGAATAGCGTTCTTCTCGTAGGCACGGAGTGCCGACACATTAAATACCGGGTGACAGCGGCTGGTATGAGGCAACTTGAGCTTGTAGGCATTCGGGCCGACCACATGGGTTATAGGAAAGGGGCCAAACCACTTGGGGCGTAATTTATGGGATGGTCGGTCCCGAGCTTCAGGAGTCAGGAGGAAATCCCGGTAGACCATTACCAAATCTCCCACCTTCAGCTTTCCCTCGGCCCTTGTCCGATCTGCATAGAAGGCCTGACGAGCTTGAGCTGCCACTAGCGCATCTTGTGAGATCTTGACCGCGTCTTGTCTTGCTTGCAACCAATCAGCTGAATCTCTGCCTCCCTGAATAGGGTTGAGGAAGTCGGGTGGTGCTCTGGGATTTAGACCGTAATTTAAGAAGAACGGTGTGTTTCCTGTAGATGATTGAGTAGCGCTGTTGATAGAAAACTCACAGAGAGGTAGGAGCATATCCCAGTTATCTTGTTTATGATTTACAAAAGCCCTCAGCACATCCTCTACTATTCTGTTTACTCGTTCAGTTAGGCCATCTGTCTGAGGGTGATTGGCAGTACTAAATGCTAGTTTCGTTCCTAAGCGATCAAACAATTCCTGAAAAAATGCTGCCGTAAATCTTGGATCACGATCACATACAATACTAGAACTCAAACCATGAAGTCGAAATACATGTTGAATATACAGATCAGCACTTCCTTTAGCGTCAATAGTAGAGGAAGTAGGTGCTAAATGTACACACTTTGTCAAGCGGTCTACAAATACATATATAGCATCATGACCTGTGTCGGTCCTAGGCAAACCCATGATAAAATCCATCGAGATATCCGCCCACGGCTGACTGGGCACTGGTAAATTCTGCAAGAGACCAGTTTTTAGCTGGCCGCCTTTAACTCGTTGGCAGACGTCACATGACTTGACAAACGCCTTTACATCCAGTCCCATTCTGGGCCAATAGAAATATCTAGCGAGTCTGAAGTAGGTGCGATCTCGACCGGGATGCCCCGCAGTCACACAGTCATGGTATTCTTGAAGCAGGGCGAGTCGGAGTTTGCTACTCTTTGGAATGCATAACCTGTTCTGTGGTGAAGATCTGAGATAAAGATAATCGGGTGTTTCATTTAGAAGGTAACGGTCGTGCAGATTGTCATGGCTTGAATTTTTCAGTCTCCTGATAATGGGAGCAAGATCCTTGTCGCACTTGTAACCGCTGACAATTAACTGCGCTAAGTCTGGATTAATCTCTAGGGTATGCTCTATGGCATTCAACTGAATGTTAGGAGGATAGGATGACCCGCCTATTTCAGAATCACTGAACAGATCTGGACGGCGTGAAAGCGGGTCGGCAATGTTTTTCTTTCCTGGTTTGTGAAAGACCGTAAAGTCATAGTCAGCTAAAAACTCTACCCATCTTGCCTCACGCTTGGTGAGAGTCGGTTTGGTTCGTAAATAGACAACACCCATATTATCAGTCATCAGGTCAAAGTGGCGGAATAGATAGATTCTCCAGCACTTTAATGCAAATACCACAGCCAACGTTTCCCTCTCGGCCGCAGTATAGTTGCGTTCTGCAGCTGACAGTTTCCGACTACAATAGGCTACGGGATGCAAATCCATATCTTCTCCCTGCTGCAGGAGCACACCCGCCACGGCAAAGTCACTTGCGTCAGTTTCTACCGTGAAGCTTTTCTCAACATCGGCCAGTTGCAACACTGGCGCCTCGAGTAATGCTGATTTTAGAGACTCGAATGCCTTCTGTCTAGCAGCGCTCCATTCAAAGCGTGAATTTTTTCCGGTGATTTCTTCTAATGGACGAGAGATGGTCGAGTGTCGATCTATGAACCTTCGGAAATAGTTTGCAAAGCCAAGAAACTTCCTCACATCAGTTACTGACGACGGAGTTGGCCATGTTTCCACAGCACTTATCTTCTTGGGATCAGGGGAAATTGATGTGCCGTTGATTTTATGCCCCAAGAAGAGAACTTCTCTCACGCCGAATTCGCATTTAGACTGTTTGCAATACAGCTCACTATTTCTAAGTGTTTCTAGAACTGTTTGAAGATGATGCTGATGATCTTCCCAGGTCTTGCTGAAAACTAGAATGTCATCCAAGAATACTACAACGAATTTTCGGAGATGCGGTTGCAGAATAGAGTTCATGAGTGACTGAAAGGTGGCCGGGGCATTAGTCAGCCCGAATCCCATGACTCTAAATTGGAAGTGGCCGAACGGCGTATTAATGGCCGTCTTAGAAACATCCGAGTCTTGAATTCTGATTTGATTGTACCCCGACCGCAAGTCCAACTTGGAGAAATATGCACTGCCCTGGATCGTGTCGAATAAGTCATCAATATTAGGAAGACAAGCTTTGTTTTTGATCGTAATTCTATTCAATTCTCGCCAATCGCACACCATTCTCAGAGTACCATCCGACTTTTTCACAAAAAACACAGGTGCACCGTATGGCGACTTACTTGGCTCAATGAATCCCTTCTCAAGTAATTCTGACAGCTGTGACTGGAGCTCGTCCATCTCTGGTTTCGGCAGGCGGTAGGCGGGTCGAGACGGTGGTCTGGCTCCATCTTCTATCTGGATTTCATGGTCGACTGGTCTCTTCGGTGGAAGCTCATTCGGCAGCTCGTCTGGAAATAAATCCTGGTACCTCTTGAGCAGGTTCTGGATGTCTTGTTGCTCTGATTCCTGGAGTTGTGGCCCGGAACGATTCTCCTCGTTTGCAGCAGTGACCCATGCAAGAAACCCCTCGGCTCCACTCCTCAGGGCATGACGAGCTTGTCGGCCACTGATAAACATGCTTTCCACAGATGGCCGGTCGGCTGTCGGCGGGTTAGCTGAAGGCAATTTGGCAACAAAGGGCTCACCGTCCAACTGAACTTCGTTCGTACGGAAGTTGATGCTGGGGTTGTTCCTTGTAAGCCACGGCTTGCCAAGAATAGCGTCGTAGCGAGTCAGGGGGTACACAGTAAAGTGCTGTTCCTCACTGAAGCCCCCGACTGTCACCCTTAGCGTGCGTGTGGAAATCTGCGGGACCTCGCTGGTCGAGCCGTCCGCCAATGTTACGCTCAGCACTGCTGAGCTTGCATCCGTGTCAAGATGATGCTTTCGAACAAAACTGTCTGCAATGAAGTCATGCGTCGAACCGGAATCTATCAGCATCACTGCACGGCGACCGCCGATCTTTCCCTGTATGCGCAGTAGGTCGTGTTCAGGTTCATTGCCGACGCTGACGTTGCTGACATGACACCTTTCTGCAACGGGACAATTTCCTACAGCTATGGGTGTCTCCGGCTCCGTAGGTTCCTGGAGAGCAACGTCTTCAACCTCCAGAGCTCCGAACCGGTTAGCGACTGGTACCGGCGTGGGTGCTTGGGTCGTCGCCAGTAAGCGCACCCCCTTTCTTACTGGCGACCAGCGTTTGGGTAGCGCTGTCCACCCTCAGTACAGTCTTTAGCGAGGTGGCCTGGCTTCCTGCAAGCAAAGCAGTGTCCCATTGCTCGCAGTTGGACACGCTCTTGGTCCGTCAGCTTGCGGAGGCCCTGAGTCTGACCACGGAAGCTGGGCACGGAACGCGACTCTCTACTGGCTGGTGGCCCCGACGCCGGTGGCCCTGACGACTGCTCCACGGTGTTTGCTGCCATGACAGCTTGCTCCAGGGTACGTGGATGCTCACGCATGACCTGTCGCTGGATGTGCGGCACTAGACCCCTGACGAACAGCAGCGCTCTGGTGTGGTGGTCGATTTCCGGCACTTGCAGGCTGAGGCGAGTGAAAGCAGCAATGTATGCGTCCAGCGACCCGCGCTGCGCTGCGGAAATTAGTCCCATACGCGATGTTTCCTCGTTGTGCCGTGGTCCGTACACATCGCCAAGTGCCGCTTTCAGAGCAGGCCAGTCGGAAAACACTTGGTTAGCTTCCAATGCCGCTATCAACCAAAGACGAGCGTTTCCAGTCAAAAATCCTGCCGCGTAGTCGACCCTCTGTGCCGCATTTGGGAGCGCCAACGACCGTAGGGCCATGTCCATTGCAAACGTCCATTCTTTGAATGTAGCGGAATCTCCTCCAAACACAGGCGGCTCTTTCGTAAGGCGGGGTGTTGGCTCCCACGGTTCCGAGTTCGGATGTATCGTTCGGTTTCCTTGGCTAACGCGCTGAGCGGTCTTGATATCGTTTATCAGCCGAACGACGAGTACGAGGAGCGTAAGCAGAACACCTGCCAAAAGCAGAGTAGGAACCATCCTCTGCTACCAGTGTAACAGGTTTAATCAAACTTGAAAAGTAAGAGGCCTGGTTGAGCGCGCCTCGACCAGTTATATGCAAAATGTGATAGTATACATGTGGCAATGGCGCCAATGAAGGTGCTAATAGACAGGCGTAAGACGCATGAGGTGCGAGGGAGTGTAAAGTTATAGAGAACAGGGGAAAACTGTTACAGTAAGTCTAGGAATCTCTCAGGATAAGGATCATCTTGAGGATGTAGTAAATTGCAGTATGGCCGAAAGCTCTGTCGCAATATTTTATCATAATAACACCTCAGAAGTAGCGACAAACTCGGCCATTTGAAAATTAATGATCTTAACCGTCCACACTGTGCTTTTGGCCGACATTCACAACACACTCCATCGCGAGGACGTTCGTTCTTGGGTTCTGTTCTGTTCCGGGTGTACGGGTCCACTACTGTGTCGGCAGGAAGCTTGTTGGGGACCGGATCGCCAAGTCTCGACTGGCCTCCACTGACGTCACAGAGTCCCAGTTTGCTGATGATGCGGCTCTCTACACCACCTCTTTGAGTCACCTAGAGACGATGACAAACGAGTTTGTATCCTGTGCTTCGGGTTGGGGTCTAACTGTGAGCGTCCAGAAGACCAAGGCCATGGCGGTGAACTGCTCTGACCCGCCACCTTCCATTGATCTTCAGGATGGAGGAAGCGTGGAGGTTGCGGACAGCTTTACCTATCTTGGCAGTGTCCTGAGCGCAGACGGTGCTGTGGACAAGGAGCTCACCTCCCGCCTTGCCAAGGCCTCTCGTGCTTTTGGCGCTCTCCAAAAGCCAATCTTCGGGTGTAGCGGCCTATCCATTAAGTCTAAGCGTCTTGTCTACAAGGCCATTGTCCTCCCTACCCTCTTCTATGGAGCAGAGACTTGGCCCATGAAGGCCCGGCAGATGAATCGCCTGAATCTGTTTCATCGCTCATGCGTCCGTTCCATCTTGGGAGTCTCAAGGAGCGATCAGCACTCCCGTCATCTTACTACTGCTGATCTAGCCCAGAGAGCGCGTCTTCCTGAGGACATTGGCACTCTCCTGCGTGAGTACCGTCTGCGTTGGCTGGGTCATGTTGCCCGTATGGACGCGGCCCGGATTCCTCAACAAGTGTTGTTTGGGAAGCTCGAGGCAACCAGACCACGGCATGGGCCAAAGAAGCGTTGGCGAGACACGATTATCGGTGATCTGCGGTCGCTGGATATTCCGGAGTCCGAGTGGTATCGGCTCGCACAAGATCGCCAGGAATGACGCAGGCGGGTCCATCAACATCGTCTTCCTCCCCCGGCACCGAAGGACTTTCACTGCGCATGCGGCAGAGCGTTTAGGAGAAGTGGCGATTTGAGGCGCCAAATCAAGTACTGCCCAACTCAGTAGCCTATCATCTCCACTGGAGATGGGGCGTCAAAGGTCAAAGGTGTGTGTGTACTTGTTAACCATGGACTGCGTCTGGCTAGATTAACTCTTGTGTAATCAATGGTGCTAGTGAAGCTTATATCAGATCCACTCTGATTTAGCCACCCACACTAGTAGCAAGTATTACCGTCACTGGGGGCAGGGGTAACTGCAGTTGGATCCCGGGACGGACACCCTGGTGCCGTCAATCCTTTTTCCGCACCTTGTCCTCACCCACTTACTGAGGTGTGGTGAGCCCATAAGTGGGATCATTTTCAAGGCCACCCAGAGTTTTGGGGATTTCAGGGGTGTCGGCCATTGGGTGGTTCAATAGCCAATTGAGGCATCTTTCCAAGATTCCTTTTAAGTCTCTCTCCCCTCTCCCGGGGAGACCCACGTGACCAGTTTTGGCAGTGAGAAACAAGTACAAGTGTGTGTGTGTGTGTGTGTGTGTGTGTGTATGTGTGTGTGTGTGCGTGTGTGTGTGTGTGTGTGTGTGTGTGTGTGTGTGTACGTGTACAATACATGTGCAGGTGCAAGTGTGCAGTATCAACCTTTTCAAACAGGTTCAATATTCAGTCGACGCTACTATTCATATTTAGTGTTCAGCGGAGGTGGTGTGACTGTAAGTACTGTCTACACACTGTACTGGCTATACACTGTACTGTCTATACACTGTACTGTCTATACACTGTACTGGCTGTACACTGTACTGGCTGTACACTGTACTGGCTATACACTGTACTGGCTACACACTGTACTGGCTATACACTGTACTGTCTATACACTGTACTGTCTACACACTGTACTGGCTATACACTGTACTGGCTATACACTGTACTGGCTATACACTGTACTGGCTATACACTCAGTGTACTGCTGCCTACACTGTACTGGCTATACACTGTACTGCTGCCTACATGACTACATTGTGCAGTACAATCATGTTGTCATGTCATTTACTACAATAATGTCACACACTTTACTACAATGATGTCATACACTTTACTAGAATGATCTCATGTAGTTTTGCAGTAATGATGTTAACCGCGAATCACAAAGCAACAAGCATTGTCGTTACCCATGGTGTCATGCCCTTGGGCTATACATAAACAACTGTTTTCTGTTGATTTCTCAAGGACACGAAGCCATTGATTGGTAACAACAAAGCTTGCTGCTCTGCAATTCGTGGTTTTACACTCTGCTCATAGGAGTATTGAGCACATTTTTTTGAGCAGGAGAATTTCTCTTTGAAGTAATAATTCCATGTTGATTTACAGTGCTGTTGTCATCTACTGTAAAAGTAGATTTGTACAGCAATGATATCATTGCTGTATGTTACTGCAAAACTACATGTATATTATACATGTAGTTTTGCAGTAACATTGTCATAATAGGGAGGTTTCGCTCTACGGAATTACGTATGAAAATAACGTAACTGCACGTAATTTTGATACGTAAAAATCAGAGCTGTGAGTGATTTCTCCACGACTGCTAAACATGCCTTGCTGCTTTGGAGACCCGTTGGCTGCATGTGCCCACCGCATGCACCACGAACCAAAACCGCGTTGTCTGTTTATATTTTGCATGTGGTGTACGGCGTGTGTACCTTGTGTTTCGTGCGGCTTGAACGTTGCCATGAATAAATCCGGATGATGCGAAAAATATTTCAAAAGTCCTACGGAGGACCCAACGTAGGAAAGAGCTTTCCTACGGAAATCCGCTACTTGTACGTGTGAAAGTTGCCCTCGCTCCCCGGCGCGTATGACATACAGATTTTCATACGTAATTCTGTAGAGCGAAACCTCCCTAATACTACAGTAATGTGTGGGATGGTAATATCGCAGCGCACTCCAGTTGAGATGATTGAACGAGAGATCATCAAGTTGCTTCATGTTATGTTCCGGGTGTTGAAAGCCCTATTTGAATATGTGGCCAGCTGTCTTGGATGGGACATGTGCGCGATAGCGTGCCAGTGGCCCTACCACACCCTCCCCCCCCCCCACACACACGCACGCACACACATACACACACACACACACACACACACACACGCGCACCCACGCACGCACGCACTCACACACATATACACACACATACATACACGCACACACATACACTAATACTACTACTAGCAGCATGACTGCCCAGATGCGCAAGTGTCGCCCCTATGAAAAAGGGGACCAGAAAACGGGAGTGTGATCACAAGCAGGACCGCGAATGTCTGGCTAGGTCCTGCTGCCTGCGGAAATTACACTAGAGAATCACTTCTGCTAGGGGGATTCTGCCTGCGACGACGTTGCCCGGTTTCTGGTTGCTGAAAAGCTGAGGATGGTAGAGGCGACATCCGAGGGGTAGCTAGCCCACTGCGGATGGAGGACGGAGAGCAGCGCGCCAGTGACAATATCAAAATTTAAATTGTCCTGGCAGATGCGCCGTGGGCTCTACTAACATAACTTCGGGAATAACTTTGAACCTCGTACAAGCAGCTGGAAGGCTGTTAAACTATGCAACCAAGACATGCTAGAGCTGATTGGCAGTTAGTTGTAGAACGTCAGCACCGTTAGTCATAATTTTTGACATAATCAGGTCCTTTTTGAGAAGGAGCATTAAATGGCATCCGAAAAACAAGGGCAGATGCCCAATGAGGCTCTGATATACACACCTGCTATTGAAGGACCATACATAGCGCTTCTTGTCGATTTGGAATAATATTTTAGCAGGCACTGTAGGACATCTCCCAAAAGTTCAGCGTTTGCTTGTGAATTTGGTATTCCTCTTGGACATGTATATTATTGTCTTGTACTTCCGCAAAGCTCCCAGTCCACATCATGACAATGGCCTGAGTCATTTTATTATGACGAATATCTGTTCTTTTTTGTGGTCTTTTTGGTGAAACATATAAAAACATAATTGCCTGTTGTCTCTGGCCAATGTGCCAGGGGGTGGTCGTTAGTCACAGGTTTTACTGTAATATCATCATGTGTACGCATAGGTGCATGTGTGCACATGTGTGTGTAAATCATGTAACTCAATCTATGGTTATATGTATGTTCACGGGTGTGTCTTCACGTGTGTGTATGTGTGTGTGTGTGTGTGTGTGTGTGTGTGTGTGTATGTGTGTGTGTATGCATATGTGTATGCACATGCGTATTACCGTTGCGGATCAACAGAAGCAGAATATCACATTATACAACAGTGCACGGTCAAGGAAATATGGCTGGCAAGATTTCTCATTGACATATGCTGCAACAAGCAAACAGTTGACAGTGCGTGTAGGTGGCACAGAACTGGCAAAGACTACTTTGTCTTCAGCACCACTAACTGGGACACTCAATGGAATCGGTTCTACAACACTGCGATCTTTTACCGGATTTCATGACATTCGATTTGTTTCTAAGGTTTTGACCTCCACAGAACTTGAAGCTTTCATAGGTAAGTGTTTCTGGTTAGGTGTTTGTACAAGTAGGTAGGTGTAATGCTAATAGGTACATGTAGGTGTGTAGGTGGTGTAAGCTATGAGTATTTGAATTGCGGTTCATATTCTACAATGTAGCCTAAGGTTGAATAAGCCCAAGCATATTATTCTCATGTAAGCGGCCCCTGAGTGTGACCTTAGTACACTAAGACTCTCACACCATACAAACTCAGCTGCACTTTGCCACACGATTATCCCTTTCCTGGCTATACATTTAGGGCGGGGCACCTTCCCGAGACGGGCCGCTCTCTCGTACTTTGCGGTGCTGTAGATCACAATTGTACTAGGCAAAGTGTTATTGTAACTTTATATAAAATGTAACATTGTGTTTTCTCGTTGACCTGTATTGCATTTGGATGCATTGCAGCACATTGCCGTGTGGGTATGCTGTGTGATGCTATTCATAGATTGTGATATCCTCAACAGCACTACGTCCTGTACGATCTGCTCGGGTCTATCAAAAGATGGCGTATGTCTTCCCACGCTATCTCACTTGTGCGGTGATGGATATTTGCTGGATCAAACCGCATTCAAGTGTGAAAGTAAGGCTTTCTGCTGGTTTTACATTTTAGTGTGAGAGTGAGTGAGTGAGAGCGAGAGATTGATAGAGAGAGAGAGAGAGAGAGAGAGAGAGAGAGAGAGAGAGAGAGAGAGAGAGAGAGAGAGAGAGAGAGAGAGAGAGAGAGAGAGAGAGAGAGGAGGGAGGGAGGGAGGGAGGGAGGGAGGGAGGGAGGGAGGGAGGGAGGGAGGGAGGGAGGGAGGAGAGAGAGAGAGAGAGAGAGAGAGGGAGGGAGGGAGGGAGGGAGGGAGGGAGGGAGGGAGGGAGGGAGGGAGGGAGGGAGGAAGAGAGAGAGAGAGAGAGAGAGAGAGAGGGAGGGAGGGAGGGAGGGAGGGAGGGAGGGAGGGAGGGAGGGAGGGAGGGAGGGAGGGAAGGAAGGAAGGAGGGACGGAGGGACGGAGGGACGGAGGGACGGAGGGAGAGAGTGAGAGAGAGAGAGAGAGAGAGAGAGAGAGAGAGGGAGGGAGGGAGGGAGGGAGGGAGAGAGAGAGAGAAAGAGAGAGAGAGAGAGAGAGAGGGAGAGAGAGAGAGAGGCGGGCGGGCGGGCGGACAGACAGACAGACAGACAGACAGACAGATAGAGACAGACAGAGAGACAGAGAGGACATAAATGCTCGGAGTAAGTGTGAGAGAGATTGAAGGAGTATGAGAGAATGAGGCAGTGAGAGAGAGTGATACTGTATAGTACTTGCCAATACATGTACTAACACATCGCTAGCCTCAAGTGAAGGTTCCTGGTTCGAATCCTAGCAGTGACAGTCAATTGTTTCTTCAGACTTTTCCCGTTTGCATCTTTCCCTCAAACCAATGACTACTATAACAAATTTCAAAGATAATTTTTCCTGTGGGAAGCATTAAAAAAAAAGGAGAGAAGATAACACCAGTTGTAGCCAATGCCACCATCAATCCGAATCAATTCACTACAATGATACCAGCCTGTTCACGTTCTCTTCTCTTGCTTACTTGCACAGAGGTACACAGTTGTTCACTCCGAGGTTCTCAACCAGCAGACACTAGTGCATCAGTGTGCCCAATATTTAACTGCAAAGTATCTGTTGTGATACCACTGACTTATACCACGGGATGTGCTAAGCAGCTGAGTGGCTGGGAAACAATCCACAGTGGATCATGCTCACTGAAACTTCTCGTGTGGGAGAAGACTGCTTCAACAACTTACAAAAATATCTTCCAGTCATCCGTCACAGCATTTAGCTCGTCCAGTGGCGCAGTCTACTACCGGCAGAGATTTACAAGTACAGGCGATAAGTTGATAATCCATGCCAACCAATCCCTCTATTTTGGATTTGCGCAAACCAACAGTGGCTGCGGAATTCGTGGTCAATTCACCTCTACCGGCGATGCCTTCTACACACGATCCACAATCACTGTGGGAACGGAATGGGCAGTTAGTTCTGCATCACTGGTACTTCCTACATTCCGTATCATCTTGGATGGTAAGGCGCTGATGTTGTTAGTGTCATTGCAGTCTGAGTGTAAATTCATGCTGGCCATACTTCTTCAAAACAGTTTACATGTGTACTATGTGTACTATGGCCTTGCATGATCAATGCCTTCATTTACTCTAAAAGAGTAGAACGGGAAGAACTTACTTTTAACGCTCCGATCCGAAACATCTTGTACTGTATAGCTAGCAAAGCGGCATAGAGTTGCCTATGTTAACCTCCAAGTACTATTGCCCCCCCCCCCAACATACACAACAAGTACTATTGCCCCCCCCCCACATACACAACAAGTACTATTGCCCCCCCCCCCCACATACACAACCAGTACTATTGCCCCCCCCCACATACACAACCAGTACTATTGCCCCCCCCTCCCCCACATACACAACAAGTACTATTGCTCTTCCCAGCCACACACAACAAATACTATCCCCCCAACACACACAAGCCAAATATGAAGGAACAGGAAACATACGCGAGACAAGGCCTTCTATAATTATGATAAAATTCTCACAGGTCCTGGAACTCTGAAAGAAAGACGACGGGCCGCGAGTTGCGTAATGTTTGTTGTCTCGTACTCTATTGCAAAATGCTCTACCAACAAACTTGCATGTGGTCTCTTCCAAACAAACTTGCATTTCACATCCCCAAACAAGATTGTTTGGAGATGTGCCATGATGACCCACACGGGTACGGTGAGGGGTAGCGCTCAATGGTCGTTGTCACTTAACACAATACAGCAGGACAGAAGGTCAGTGCTGACTAGCACAATTCAGGCGAGCATCCATCCAAGTATGCATGAATTCTCCATGGTTGAAATTATTCACTCTCCGATTCTGACCATGGTGTGTGAAATGCAATGGTCATGTGTGCCTGGCTGGCCGCTGGCCGCATGCACAGGGCTTACATTATAATGATTGCATTTGACTGAACTGGTATTTGGAATGTGCTACTGCTCCTATTGATGCTGTTGCTTTACTGTGGCTGCTGTTTTCATGAAGAAGAAACTGCTGTTGTGGCTGCTAGTAATGTGACTGCTACTGATGGTGTTTGGATTTCAGATATACCTGGACCAACAACTACCCCAACCACCACACCAACAACTACCCCAACCACCACACCAACAACTACCCCAACCACCACACCAACCACCACACCAACAACTACCCCGCCCACCACACCAACAACTACCCCGACAACCACACCAACCACCACCCCGACAACAACACCAACCACCACACCAACTACCACACCAACTACCACACCAACCACCACACAAACCACCACACCAACCACCACACCAACCACCACACCAACCACCATATCAACCACCACACCAACCACCATACCAACCACCGCACCAACAGTAGCAGTAGCAGTGACAACGAAAGCAGCCTCAGCAGTAACAACACCAACAACAACATCAGCAGTAGCAACGGCAGAAGCGACAACACCAACAACAGCAGCAGCGTCAATGACAACACCTGCTTCGATAACAACATCAGGAAAGCTTGGTATGACACCAGGAGTGACAGTCTCGGCGACCACATCGACAACGGCAGCAGCAGGAACATCGGAGGCAAAACGGATGACAAAAGCACCAACAGCAATGTTGACAGTAGAAGCACCAGCCACATCAGCCGCAAGAACAACAAGAAAAACGAACACATTGATTACAATGAAAGCGGTAATAACAGGAACACAACCACTAGCAACAGCTTCCACCGCGGCAATGAAAACGACAATGATGGGAACTATGTGGCATGGATCGACACCAACTGAAGGTAACAATGGCATGATTTCAGCCTATAGATCTGATGGTATATGCACAGAAATCATTTCAAAACTGATGTTGAAACGATACGAACAAGAACTCGGATGTTGAGACAATAGCGATATGTAAAGAGAAAAGGACCTACTTGGTCCGACTTATTAAACTCGAACGTTTTCGTGGCCATCTCTTCAGAAGGACTACTGGAAAATCTAAATTAATATTAAAGAACAAGGAAGTTTTCATTTCTTGTTGGCTGAGTTTTACGAAATAGACAAGAAATGTTGTTCTTTTCGAACGAACAGGTCTGGGACCGAGGTCCGACAGTTCCGGGCGTACTGGTACGCAGCAGTTCCTCATCTTTTGTTTTCTTGCTTTGCAAGCTGGTTGCCTTTTTTCTGGACTCCCTTTATTTCATCATTAATTTGTTGAGTCGTACCTGCCTTTCCGTTATGCCTCCAAGGAAATCCAAGGCCCCTCGGCAGCGCAGCTCGTACCTCCAAGGAGAAAATCCGAGGCCCC
Organism: Sycon ciliatum; assembly: GCF_964019385.1. Taxonomy (NCBI): domain Eukaryota; kingdom Metazoa; phylum Porifera; class Calcarea; order Leucosolenida; family Sycettidae; genus Sycon; species Sycon ciliatum. Next base: position 8,159,342 of record NC_088651.1, on the reverse strand, counting down.
GAGGCAGCGCAGCTGGGCGTGGAGCTCAATGCAATGAGGGAGAAGTTTCAGGCGGAAAAGGAAGAGAGCGCCCAGCGCCCTGAGAATCAGGCTCCTCGAGGGACAGCTGGAACGGGGAAACGAGTCGTCCTCATCCAAGCGTAAACGTCGTAATGTTTATATATCGTCGTCGTCTTCATCGTCTTCGTCATCATCTTCGTCATCGTCCTCGTCATCAGATTTGTCTGACTCGTCGGACGACTCCCGCCGGAAGAGAAAAACCAAAAAATTCCAAAAATCGAAGAAGTCACGAACATCCTCTACCTCGATGTCAGCGCCAAAGTGGAAGACAAGATCTTGAAAAGTGCAGCACGGCCTGAATGAGCAGCTGCAATGTCAACTCAAGAAAACCAGGCGGGGCCCTGCGGAAGCTGAAGGCCCGGTGGCCGGAGTCTCTTTAAGAGGCTCAGAAGAGGTGAGTCGTTGCTGTCTGCTAGACAAGAATAGTTGGCGGTGGCGGATGTGCATCGGCACAAACCGGCCAGCAGGTTTCAAGAGGGGGGTGAGCTGGTCGACATCATGTCGTCCTCCGAAAAGTCAAAAAAGCTAATCGCTGCGATTCAAAGCACGAAGCAAAGAGCCCCCATTGTTAATGTTAGGCAGCCCATTTGTGGCAGTGCCCCAGCCACCTTGTCCAGGAGCTGGGGCAATTCCCCAATCCCCTTCACGCCGGGCGTCACAGCAACCCCTGCTCCGGCAGTTCCATCTCTGCCCCCGCTGCTAGAAAAAAAGCCTGCTGTTGTTACACCAATTCATTCCGATGAAGGAAGAGATGTTGATTCTTATTTGATGGAGGCTGATGGTGGGTGGGATGTGCGTGAAGTTGGTGTTCAAGATGTTCAAGTAGGTAGCCTAGCTAAATGTATGCAATTTTGGCGCGTGATGGGGGCATCTAGGTTTATTCAAACCATAGTACTGCATGGATACGCACTGCCCTTCATAGAGGTCCCGCGTGCAAGAGAATTTGCAAACAACCGCAGTGCATGCGAGAATGCCGAGTTTGTTTGTGACTCGGTGGAAAGTCTGCTGAACCAGGGTTGCATTCAAGAAGTAAAAGGGATGATGTTGTAGTCACCAGTCCATTAGGCGTTGTCAACAACGGCAAGAAGCTACGACTCATTGTGGACTTGAGGTATGTAAACAAGCTTTTGCAAAACTTAAAGTTCAAGCTCGAGGACATGAAGGTCGAGGCAAATGTGTACTCTCAGGGAGACTATTTTGGTAACGTTTGATATGAAGAGTGGGTACCATCATATTGAAATTGCGAAGGCGTATTGGAAGTACTTAGGTTTCTCCTGGGTGGGGAACGGGGTGATCGCAGGTGGTTCGATCGTTTTCTGTGTTCTGCCTTTCGGTCTAACCACTGCCCCATACATTTTCACAAAGGTAACCCGTGTCTTACTCAGACACTGGCGGAGGGACGGCATCAGGTGCCAGCTTTACATGGATGATGGGTCGGGTTGCCACTCTACGGTCGAGGTTGCACGGGCAGTAGCGAAAAGATTGAAATCAGATCTAGTTCAGGCCGGATTTGTCCAAAACGAAAATAAGTGCCACTGGGAGCCCTCACGGACGGTAGAAATGCTTGGCATGGAAGTCGACATGAGGGAAGGGATCATACGGGTCACTAAGGGACGGGTGGAAAAGCTGAAGACGTTTGTAGAAAAGCTGTCACAGGTCGAATACCCAACTGCCAGACAGTTGGCCAGGCTTACGGGGTATTTGCTATCTATGTCGCTGGCATTAGGCCCCATTTGCAGGTTGAGGACGAGGTCATTTTATGCACTGATTATGAACCGTGAGTCGTGGCATGCAAAACTCAGCTGGTCTCAAATGGCGCTTCAAGATCTGGAGTTGTGGTCTGGTTCGTTTAGTCAATGCCGCGGTCAACCTTTTTGGAAAAATGACCCCAGAGGGTGACAGTGCTCTCGTGGTCCGACGCGAGCAACTCTGGCTGGGGAGGTTTCTCAGTCACATCAAAAGGAACTGAATTAGCTAAAGGGGAATGGACCAAAGAAAGTGTGCAGGCTAGTGCCAGCTCCACATGGCGTGAGTTGCGGGCTATTTTGTTGGTTCTGAGTTCGCTGTCGAAAGAGATTGAAGGTGGCATTTGCATTCACAGAAGCGATAACCAGGCAGCCGTGCACATCATACAAGTACAAGTAGGCAGTTCAAAAATCTCATTTGCAGAGCGAAGCACTGGAGATTCACAAGCTGTGCGCCGTGCATGGTATTCAGTTGCTGGCAGAATGGGTGCCTCGCGAAGAAAACAAGCTGGCCGATTACCTTTCAAAGCTGTCTGATACAGATGACTGGCAGTTAAATCCCAAATTGTTCGATTGGCTGGATTCGATGTGGGGCCCTCACATAATTGATTGCTTTGCAAGCAGCAGAACAAAGCAAATGAGTAGATTCTGCTCACGGTGGTGGAACCCGGGGTGTTCGGGTATTGATGCATTCACTGTGAATTGGAGCAGAGAAAGAGTTTGGCTGGTACCACCAATGTACTTGATAGGGCGTGTGGTATGTTGATCGTGTCAAAATGCCACGCTACTTTGGTTGTTCCAGAATGGCAATCGGAGCCATGGTGGCCAAAGTTGCGTAGTGGCCCAAAGTGGGCAGAATTTGTTGAGGAGGCAATCAGCCTGCCAAAGTCTCATGATACCTTCCTGGAGGGTACCTGCCCATACAATTTCTTTGGTGGCAGTGTGAGTCCTTGTGACGTGTGTGTCCCATATGGTGCAGTGGTATGTGCAGCGATTTCCAATCGATAGGTTGCGGGTTCGATTCCCGATGATTATGGTCACACACGTCTTTCTTCTCTTTCTCAGACTCTTCCTGACTTTTCTTTCATTCTCCTGGGTGGTTACCAACAGCCAGTGCATGCCGGAGTATGTGGTGTGATGTGTGTGCGGGAAAAAAAAAGAAAAAAGAAGAAAAAGAAGAAGAAAAAGACCAAAAATAGGGATTCACTGGCCAGAAAATGTCACTTCAAATAGCTGTATGGTGTAGACCAGGCTGAATAGTGACGGTCAATTCTTCAGCCTTGCAAGCTGTTGAATGGTGCAATCCCAGCACAAGTTGCTATGGCTTCTGCCGTAGCATCGCTATCATCGCCTCTGGCGATGGGCGTCAAAGGTCAAGGTATGCGCTACGCATTTGTACAGTGACAAACTGTGTTTGTTAGAAGAGGGATGCTGTAATTCCCTGGCCGGTGTGGTTTTCTCTGACGGAATTTTTTTTATTTTATTTTTTTTATTGAAAAACCACAAACCTTCAGACATGTGAATGTGCACATGATATACAGTGTACATACATATGTATCGAGAAGGCAGCACGGAAACGGCAGTGGTGGTGAGGCCTGGGCAGCTCGTCCGACCGTGGGTCTCGGAGTCAACACTGGGCAGACGCACCGGGGGGGGGTGGTAGCTTGGGAATGATGTCTGTTTGTGGAGCATGCGGCGATGAGCGAGAATGCGTGCATGCAGTGCCTGTGAGGTCCTGCTGCAGGATGTCCCCACTGTGGGGAGGTGATTGTGCTCTGAGCACGTAAGCAACTGCCTGGCAGTGGAAAGCTGTGGGTGTGGGTGAATTGCTGGAGTTATGCCGGTATGATGAGGTGGGATGATTTGGCCAACATCTTCGTGGATGAGGTAGCCATCAATTCATCGCGTATGGCGGTCTTCCTGCAAGTTCGCAAGAACGACCAGCTGAGGCAAGGTAGCTGGGTGTTCGTCAGCCGGTGGGATAGTGACCTGTGCCCGGTATCGCTAGTGGAGCATCTGATTGAAAAAGGAGGGCACCAAGGTCATGTCAAGCTGTTCGGGCGTATAACTCGTGTGAAGGGCAGGACCGCCATCAAACACTCGCTATCCTACAGCAGAGCAAGAGAGCAAGTGCGTGAAGCTCTGAAGCGTATCGGCGTAAACCCAGACGGGTATGGTTTACACAGTTGGAGGTCGGGAGGTGCATCCACGGCTGCTGCAGCAGGAGTACCAGATACCGTATTTTCTGGAGTATAGTGCGCACTTTAGATGTGCTATTTTAGGCCCTAAATCGCAGGTGCGCACTATGCTCCGAATATGAAATGCATGTACTTCAATGAAGATTGAAGTGCGCACCCCCAATGAAGATTGGGGGTGCACGTTATGCAAAGGTGCGCACTATACTCCGGAAAATACGGTAGGCTCATTCAGCGACAGGAAAGATGGAGAAGTGATGCTATGAAGGCTTACATTCAGGAGTCCCAGCCCAATCTGCTGCAGGTGTCCCAAGTGCTAGCTGTGTGATTCTGCTGCTATGCTTTAGCGTCCTTGCTGTGGCTGTCCCCGCAGTTGTTTATTCTGTGATGAGTGTGTGTGTGTGTATGAGTGTGTGTGTGTGTGTGTGTGAGAGAGAGAGAGAGAGAGTGTGTGTGTGTGTGTGTGTGTAGGTGTGTGTGTGTGTAGGTGTGTGTGTGTGAGAGTATGTGTGCAGGTGTGTATATAGTACAGACTGTACTGACTTGTGAGTGAGAAAAGAAGTTTTCATTTCTTGTTGGCTGAGTTTTACGAAATGAACAAGAAAATTAATGTTGTTATTTTCGAACAAACAGGTCTGGGACCGAGGTCTGACAGTTTTGGGCGTACTTGTACTTCCTCATATTTTGTTTTCTTGCTTTGCAAGCTGGTTTCCCACCCTCCCTCCCTCCCAATGAGGAGCTTTGTACGGTTTCACACACAGGTCATGATTGTGACAGTGCTGGTTTACTCTGTCTGATAGATTTCTCAATATTGCTGCTACAATATAGGTTATAAGTTATGCGAGGCGTGGAATGTGCGGGTGCTCTGTCGATTGCTGTGCTTTTCGCGCCCATGTTTGCCATAGCTACCCAGGCCCTGTATATTGCGTTGTTTCTCAGTCGAGCTCTCTCTCTTCAATAATCTCGCTCTCTTCAAAATAATAATCTCGCTCCCGTCTATAATCATAATGTAGTCGTAGTAGTTTGTCTTTGTCTCCGTCTCTTCGTCTACCCTAATTAATGTCGTTCCACCTACCAGTCCCGTTGTGAATTGTGTCTGGAGAATATTGCGTCTATTTCATACTCAACATTGGCGCCCAACGCCATAAAGGGCCTGGGTAGCTATGGCAAACATGGGCGCGCATGTAGCTACCCAGGCCAACGGAACGAAAGGTGAGTATGACGTAGCACGGGTGCATGCAGGCCGGCCAGCTTAGGAAAGGTTGTAGGTAAGATTGTACGGGAGGAGGTACCTAACAAAAAATTAAAAAAAAATTTAAAAGGACGTTGGAGGTGTCAACCGGAGCAACCCAAAAACCAAGCCCAACGGAAGAAAACACCGGCAAACGTCGAAGGTGACAGAGCTAAATGATCGGACATCGTCCAAAACGCACGAGTCACGACTTGACTTCAAAAATTATGAGACTGAAAAAAGAAAGAGAGAGACCATACTGGAAACAATCTCTTGTACATGTATGGTAGCGGGGGGGGGGGGGGGGGGGGGGGGGGGAGTAGTAGTCACCCACATGTCCATGAACATATCGTATCCTTTCTCTGCTTTGTTGTCACTCAGGGGAGGATGACAAACAGTCTGCAACCAAGGGCTTCTCAACTCAAACCACGGTTGCCATTTCTTGTGCAGCAGCTGGGTGTAGCGTAATTCTGCTATTCAGTATCATCATTCTAAAACGTGCAGCCTCCACTCGGCGCAGAAGCATTTATTCCACACATCATGGATTCAGTGACTCGGGAGGAAAGGAAGTACATGCCCTCACAACCGTTACGAAGAATCAAGAACAACATCTGTTCAGAGACAACTCCGCATTATTGAGTACTTGCCAATCACTCCAGAACAGCTCAATGCACTTAACCAACGCGGCTGGCACAGAATCACATCTACATAGCACTGACAACGAAGCCTATGGTATAGTGAGAGAAGACAATAGCCATCATAATATTATGATGACATCAAGTGCAAGTACACGGCCAGCCGGACAATCCGCCGAGAATCCTGCTTTTACTGCCGTCACCTCCCCAGCCGGACAATTCACCAGGAATCCTGCTTTTGCTGCCGTCACCTCCCCAGCTGGACAATTCACCAGGAATCCTGCTTTTACTGCCGTCACCTCGCCAGCTGGACAGTTCACCAGGAATCCTGCTTTTACTGCCGTCACCTCCCCAGCTGGACAGCTCACCAGGAATCCTGCTTTTACTGCCGTCACCTCCCCAGCTGGACAGTTCACCAGGAATCCTGCTTTTACTGCTGTCACCTCCCCAGCTGGACAATTCACCAGGAATCCTGCTTATACTGCCGTCACCTCCCCAGCTGGACAATTCACCAGGAATCCTGCTTTTACTGCCGCCACCTCCCCAGCTGGACAATTCACCAGGAATCCTGCTTTTACTGCCGTCACCTACCCAGCTGGAGAATTCACCGAGAACCCTGCTTATGGCGAGGTGGTGAAGAAAAACCAAGGCAATGCAAGTAATTTGTCAACCACCAACTTGTCTACCGCATCACAGCCAGCTGGTGTGCTTCAACAGCCCAGCCGAGTGAGGATGGGATCCGAGGAGAGTAATGACTATGTTATATCAGATGAAGCCGGATAGGCACTGGCCACTGTAGTGTAATGACGAGAGAGCTTGGAAGCTCAGGGCCCTACGCTATGCTTTCTTTGCCTTGATGACCTAGGAAAAAAAAGCATAGGGATGTTATAAATGTTTCATTTCTCCTATTTTTTTTTAAAGACATAACCTGGGATTCGAACCCACACTATCGCCCTGCATGCATCCCCCGATACACTTCGCATACATACAAATTCTTCCAAGTTGCTTCACGTTATGATCTTGCACATGAAAGCCCTATTCGAATATTGTGGCCAGCTGCTTGTGGCCAGCCGTCTTTGATGGTACGATACGGTACGGGACAGGGTACGGTCGAGGGTACTACGACACCGTCTACCACCTTGCAGCTTGATGACCTAGGCAAAAAAAGCATAGGGATGTTATAAATTTGTCAATTATTCTATTTTTTTCAAGGCATTACTTGGGATTTGAACCCGCACTATCGCCCTATATGCATTCCCCGATACACTTCGCATTCATACTCGTTCTTCCAAGTTGCTTCACGTTATGATCTTGCATTTGAAAGCTCTATTTGAATACAGTCACACCTCGCTTATCCGGTCCTCATTTATCCGGATCCCTCGCCATCCGGAAGAAAATTTCTGGTCACCGATTTACAGCAATGCTATGCACACACACAGTGTGTGTTTTCGATTATCCGGTTCCCTCGCCCATCCGGATATTTTTGTGGAAAACGGATGTGTGCGGTTAAGCGAGGTCTGACTGTACATGTATTGTGGCCAGCTGTTTGTAGCCAGCTGTCTTGGATGGTACGGTACGGTACGGGACAGATATGGGATAGCGCCAGGCGTGACACAAACAAACAAACAAATACCAAACGAGAGAGCTTGGAAGCTCAGGGCCCTACGCTATGCTTTGTTTGCCTTGATGACCTAGACAAAAAAAGCATAGGGATGTTATAAATTCTTATAAGTTTCTACTTTTTGTTTTTAGACATAACTTGGGATTCGAACCCGCACTATCGCCCTGCATGCATCCCCCGATACACTTCGCATACATACTAATTCTTCCAAGGCTGTGTTTACATGAGAAATTTCAACCCGGGTCGAGTTCAGCCCGGGTTGAAAGTCTGTACGATAGACAAAAGAGGTGAGCGTTTACATGAAGACAGTTGACCCGGGTCAAATACTGATATGCCGCCAAAAGTCCACTTCTACAGTCCTGTATGGTCACGTGAATCCGTTCGCGCGAAATTTGCATCTGCAGTGCCGTTCAAACCTGGCGCGAGATACACACAGAAGTACGTTTGTACGATTTTCTTGACCCGGGTTGATTTCAACCCTCCCCTTGGGGGGAGGGTTGAAATCAACCGGGGGCGAAATTTCAACCCGGGTCAAGCGCAATGCGTCATGTAAACGCGCAATTCATTTTATGCACATGGGTTGAAATCTGACCCGGGTCGAACTCAACCCGGGTTGAAACGCCTCATGTAAACACCGCCCAAGTTGCTTCACGTTATGATCTTGTATTTGAAAGCCCTATTTGAATATGCATTGTGGCCAGCCGTCTTTGATGGTACGGTACGGGATAGGTACGGGACGGGTACGGGACAGGTACGGGACATGTACGGTCGAGGGTAATGCGATACCGTCTACCGCTTTGATGACGGCAAAAAATGAAAAGGGATGTTATAAATTTTTCAATTCTCCCCTTTTTCAGGCATTACCTGGGATTCGAACCCGCATTATCGCCCTACATGCATTCCCCCATACACTTCGCATTCATACTCATTCTTCCAAGTTGCTTCACGTTATGATCTTGCGTTTGAAAGCCCTATTTGAATATTGCGGCCAGCTGTATGTGGCCAGCTGTGTTTGATGGTACGGTACGGTACGGGACAGATACGGGGTAGCGCCAGGCGTGACACAAACACACAAACACACAAACAAACACACAAACAAACAAACACCAAATTAAAGCTGTGTGGACCCTGGCTAGCGCCAGACGTTACTGAAGCAACGTCTTCTGCATAGCTACGGGAATGATTAAAGCTGTGTGGACACTGGCTAGTGCCAGACGTTACTGAAGGATACATGTAATAGGTGGTGGTTCTGGGGGAGGCAACGGCAAAGACGGCGATGAGGCCATTACCTCATCACAACGTCCACTTTGGTCTTGAGCTGAATGTTGTTGTGGTGTGTTATCTTGTGTTGTTATGGTGCATTGTGTTGTGGTGACAATATGCCCATTACCCGACTCCAAGGCTCTCGATACGGGTACTGGAGGCACTATAAACAACACAAGATAACACACCACAACAACATTCAGCTCAAGACCAAAGTGGACGTTGTGATGAGGTAATGGCCTCATCGCCGTCTTTATACATGTAATAATTATTATTATCTACCACTCCCTTAGTATTGACTCCCATCGATTTTTGCCATACCATATACATGTATTGACCTTTGATAAATACCTACACTCATTAGTGACCACACCATCTAGAGTATCAAATTCGAATACATTTGCTTTGACTCAATAAATACCACTGCACTTTTCCATGTAGCACCGCACTTTTCCCTATAAAGGAGTATTTATAAACAGTATTTATTGGCTTTTGGGCCAATAAAATAATACTGTGTATAAAATACTCCTTTTTAGGGAAAGTGAAGGTCAACATGTATATTAAAATGTAGTAGCCTCAGAATTTATTGCAATTACATACCAGTTATGAAAAACCTCGGGGGACTCGGCTTCGCCTCGGTCTTTTACGAGGTCTTTTATTTCATTTTATCACTCCCTTAGAATTGACTACCATAGATTTTTGCCATACCTAAGCAGTCAAATATTCCTGCATATTTCCTTCCTTAGGGCTATATTGACCGCTTATATCTGACTGATTTTGAGCGATTGAACACAGGCTTTGGCTAGTCGTGATAAATCTAATATTGACTTCGTACTTGGTCAGTATAGGAAATAAAAGACCTCGTAAATAAAATTACCTCGGCTTCGCCTCGGCCTACTAGTACTTACATGTACCTTGTACTTAGTCAATATTACTATTATTAGATATCATACGTATCATGACATTCATGCTGATTGCTGAGTAGATCTATGATGACCGGTTGTATGCCTTCTCCCTTTCTGTCATCAACCCAGTCTGAACTAGCACACGTTCGCCCAACTATCATCACATGTACAGAGTGCTACAAGCCTACATCATGTACCAGTGTAGATCTACATGGCATTCCGCAGCATTTCGCTACTGTAGTCTGTAGCTTGAAATGTAGGCACACACGTAGCATGGGCTATGCTATCTCAGGTCTTACTGGACCAGCACTGCAGCCTGCAGTGCTGGTGCAGCCTGCAGTGCAGGCTGCACGCAGTAATCCCCCCCCCCCCCGAATGTACTGACACTACTAGATTCATGCATAGACCACCCTTTTCAGGTGATCTACGGATATTTCCCCTAGTTTGAGGGGGTTATGGCTCATAATCCCTCAAACGAGGGGATCTCATATCCACAGGAAATCCTGTGGATCCCCTCGGACGGTGGGTCGGACCCAGTCCTTCTACCAGCATAACCAAGAGAGCTAGCTCCCTTGACTGCTGCTTGGATATGCAAGAATGGGCCTTCCAGATAAGGTCTAAAAAGGGGAAGTGGCTATAGTTGTCAAAAGAAAAGCATATTGGTGAAACAAAAACTAGGGAATTGGCAATCTTTCTATCAGCAACAAACAAAAGCATCTTAATTTGCAACATGCTACATGAACCGGGTGTGCCGAACACCGGTAACCATAGAGACACACCACACTCTCATATATATATACTGGTTATAAATAGACCGAGTAAGGAAAATAATCCAATAGCCTATGGAGAGTAAAAGAAATTGAGTCAATGACAACAAATGCTCGTCAAGCACACGAGTTGTTACAGAAACATTGAACGAAATGACAAAGACGCATAGTAATGAGCATCGCCGTTCAATGCAAACTTTGGTTTCTAGTACAGTGTTTGAAAATTTCCTTCTTTCAAAGACCACGCCGGTAGTTGACAGACGAACAGAGCACCTCAAATTATTTTCAAATAATTACAATATCTACTATTTCGTCGTTTTCACTTGATCGCTATCAGTATCGCTTTTCCCCGCGGTCTTGTCAGCTACCAACAAGCAGCAGAGTTCATGAGGCTTCGTCTTGGGAGACAAACCAGAGAAAGTGTGTGACAATCCGCATTCGCCTCAGTCAAACCAATAAGTGGATCAAAACCTGGAGAGGCGACGAACAAACGACTATCAGAACTACCGGTACTTCGCGTTCGGTGTTCCGTTCACAGTGCACTGGTTCATGCCGCATGCAGCGCTGCTGATCACCCGAAAAGCGTGGTCTATACAGGATATTGCACGGCGTCCGCGAGGATTATTTTTCATAATCCCCGCGGCGCTTTGAAAAATAATCCCCTCGGAACCGTGCAATATCCTATACATAGACCACTCTTTTCAGGTGATCTACGGATATTTCCCCTAGTTTGAGGGGATTATGGCTCATAATCCCCTCAAACGAGGGGATCTCATATCCACAGGAAATCCTGTGGATCCCCTCGGACAGTGGGTCCGACCCAGTCCTTCTACCAGCATAAGGCCGCGGTCACACCGAGCTCGATTCAGCCGTTCAGCCGAAACAAGCGCTTGTTTACGTCACTATTACCATGGAAATGGCTGAAAAATGTCCTACAACTTACAAGCGACTTTCAGCCGTGGCTGACTCTCAGCCGTTTTTTTCCGGCTTGTTTCAGCCACAGCTTGTACAAGCGGCTGAAAGCCGAAATTCAAAAAATAATCTGAGTGCGCTTGGAGCTCCGGAGCACACCATGTAGCTAGTTGACATGATGAACTGATATTGATGTTCTTTCTTGTGTCCGTGGAACCGTGCTATCCCTGTGCCTTTGGTTTTGACCGTGAGTCTGTCTACCCCAACTACACTGTACTCAGTTTGATTTGGATTTTGTCCGACGACCATGGATTTCTGCCGCTGTGCCTCTAGACTGCTGCGTAGATTGTTGGAGCTGTGGTTTGAGGCCAAGACAAGGCACCACACTCACGACCGAATCCATGAAGAAAGCCGGGTACGAAGAAGAGAGTGGATTGCAACTGAGTTCAATAACGGCAACCGGCGGGGCAGAAAGCTCGACATCAGGAAACACCACCCGAACCATCGCGTCCATGCACACCGAACAAAGGAGCACGACTTCGCAATTCAGAATCCGGGCTTCCTTTGCTTCTTCATCAAAACTGAACACTAGAACAAGTACAGTTTTAGATCGCGAACGTTCTGCTCTCCAGTTTCTTGCAAACATTGGTGTGTTTCGAGATATTCAAAATTTGGCGGGTAAGAAAAACAAGCCATTCAAGCTTTGCACTCAAGGTCTGGTGGGACCGCGTCACAGGGATCACGCAAGCCAGCTGAGCGCCAGCGATAACAAGCCCAAAGTGGCTTGTTTCGGTGTGACCGGGGCCTAACCAAGAGAGCTAGCTCCCTTGACTGCTGCTTGAATATGCAGAAATGGGCCTTCCAGATAAGGTCTAAAAAGGGGAAGTGGCTATAGTTGTCAAAAGAAAAGCATATTGGTGAAACAAAACTAGGGAAGTGGCAATCTTTCTCGCCTTGGGGATTTGAAAAATAATCCCCTCTGAACCGTGCAATATCCTATATATAGACCACCCTTTTCAGGTGATCTACGGATATTTCCCCTAGTTTGAGGGGATTATGGCTCATAATCCCCTCAAACTAGGGGATCTCATATCCACAGGAAATGGATCCCCTCGGACGGTGGGTCGGACCCAGTCCTTCTACCAGCATAACCAAGAGAGCTAGCTCCCTTGGCTGCTGCTTGAATATGCAAGAATGGGCCTTCCAGATAAGGTCTAAAAAGGGAAGTGGCTATAGTTGTCAAAAGAAAAGCATATTGGTGAAACAAAACTAGGGAAGTGGCAATCTTTCTATCAGCAACAAACAAGAGCATCTTAATTTGCAACATGCTACATGAACCGGGTGTGCCGAACACCGGTAACCATAGAGACACACCACATTCTCATATAGATACTGGTTATAAATAGACCGAGTAAGGAATATAGTCCAATAGCCTATGGAGAGTAAAAGAAATTGAGTCAATGACAACAAATGCTCGTCCAGCACAGGAGTTGTCATAGAAACATTAAACGACATGACAAAGACGCATAGTAATGAGCATCGCCGTTCAATGCAAACTTTGGTTTCTAGTACAGTGTTTGGAAAATTCCTTCTTTCACAAACCTGAAAGATAAATCTTTGCAGCAGTTAGCCTACTACTAACTCAATATCAATGGTTCTACATGTACGTGTAGATGTACCCATTCACGCTCTACTGGTCTTGTCAAATTTGTTCCACACGATCAGAAACAATCCATCTTATTTCGGATACTCTTACACCATTTGACTAAGCCATGGGACGGACGTCAGTGTCTGACAAATCTTCATTGTAGTCTTTGATTTGTAGGGAATAAATCGCCTCCACGACGGTAGGTGACAGACGAACAGAGCACCTCAAATTATTTTCAAATAATTACAATATCTACTATTTCGTCGTCTTCACTTGATCGCTATCAGTATCGCTTTTCCCCACGGTCTTGTCAGCTACCAACAAGCAGCAGAGTTCATGAGGCTAATTTATCATTGCTTCTTATCACTGTTTGCTGTGATGTGTTTGCCATGCCTACATGATGCCTAATCACCATTGGGGATATACACCCGGTTTGTTCCCTCACAAATGCGTCCGTCGGCGCGAGGGTTTTTTCCCGGCGGGTTCGGTCCAGGAAAATTAATCTGACGGTCCCAAGTGGTTCTGCATCATGGCCTATTCCTGCTATCCACTGGCACGCCTATTCTATCTGAGACACTCTGTTCTCAGTCCTTGCTTCCATACCTCACTCGTTATCCGGTTCACATCTGGCTGCGCCCAACGGTATACCCTTCATCTGGCTGCGGCCAACTATCCTTCACTTTGTGTGTTGTCGCTATTGCTGTCTATGTCTCTGTGTATGCCAGTATAATTATGTGGAGCGAGAAGTCAAAATTCTAATTTTGACATATCGCAAAATCAATTTCAAATCGTGCTATGAAAAAATTCTTAGTGGCAACCTACGTCATGTGTAGTACCTATGCCACGGAAATCTTCTCAGCTACGCGGTGGTGAAGTCTCGGCGCGATGCAGTAAACCAGTCAAGCGTGACGATCAAAAATGTGACGCGCATTGGAAACGAGCGAAATCGCTCGTTGAGCGCACAAAGGGTTAAAACGTTAGCCTTTCCGGTTTTACAGTATCTGCAAGCTTGGGACGTGAATCTTTACTTTGCGACTAAACTATTCACTTTGCGACTAAGCTATTCACTTTGCGACTAAGCTATTCACTTTGCGACTAAGCTATTCACTTTGCGACTAAACTATTCACTTTGCGACTAAACTATTCACAGTCGTGCAAATTTTCTGGGTCACTGAATGTGGTTGCCAGCGCCCTACAAGCAAACCAAAAATCAAACCAATGCGACCACTGACATTACAGCTGGGTCATGTTATAGAGAGGTACATTGAAATTGAAAGGCGAGCACAAATGGTCAGAATATGTAGGTTTGCAGCGTACGGCAAACCGTAGTTATCGCTGACAACCGAGCAGCAAGCAAAAGCCACGCGCGTGGCTAGGCGCGCAACAATGGGCGTGTCTGGCATGCAATGGCGGGCAGCCGTACTGGGGAAAGCTCAGGCCGCATCATGAGTACGAGTACGCCCATATGCGCATAAAGGTATCAGCGCTACTACTGCAATGTTATCTACAAGCAAGGCTCATGGCGCCTAATCTCTATAATTATTAGGAAGCAGTTCCTGTCATGGCATGGAAGGACTCCAGCGCGCGTACTAAGCCTCAGCTAAGGTACAGTACTAACTGATAATGCAAGATAGAACAGGCGGTGTGGCGGAGCAAAACATACCACGTATGGAAGAGGCAAAGTCCCCGGATGCCGCCCGGTCCACAATGACAGACACCAACATGCTTATATGGGAAATAAGGCGCGAGAGCCCACCAGGTAAGGCACAAGCATAAGCACGTGGCAAGCGCAAATAGCGTAAAGCGGGATTCACAGAAGCTTTTTTTGCGATGCGACACGCGATGCGACAGCCGCGAAACCGGGAAATCGCCAAATCGCAGCCATCTCGCACCCCACGCAACTGCCGCAACTGGGCCACCGCAGAAGTCGAGCTTGGCTCAACTTTTGCGATGCGATGCGACAAGCGATTTGGCGTACGATTTTGACCTTTTCTACAGCAAAGTTGTACAAAGGTTCAAGAGTTGCCTTTAAATTTGTACAAGTTGTACCAAACCGCGCGAATACCATGGTGACGTACCCAAATCAGCAAGACTTTGTCGCATCGCTGACTTCTTCTGTGTATGGTATTTCGCGAGTTCACATCGCGCGTGTCCATCGCAGATTGCGTCGCATCGCGTGTCGCATCGCAAAAAAAGCTTCTGTGAATCCCGCTTAAAAGATGCGACACGCGATGCGACAGCCGCGAAACCGGGAAATCCTCAAATCGCAACCATCGCGGACCCCACGCAGCTGCCCCAACAGGGCCATCGCGGAAGTTGAGCTTGGCTCAAATTTTGCGATGCGACAAGCAATTTGGCGTGCGATGTTGGCCTTTTCTACAGCAAAGTTGTACAAAGGTTCAAGAGTCGCCTATAAATTTGTACAAGTTGTACCAAACCGCGCGAATACCATGGTGACATACCCAAATCAGCAAGACTTTGTTGCATCGCTGACTTCTTCTGTGAATGGTATTTCGCGAGTTCGCATCGCACGCGTCCATCGCAGATCGCGTCGCATCGAGTGTCGCATCGCAAAAAAAGCTTCTCTGAATCCTGCTTAAGACGTACCTACGAGGCCACGACGCGAGAGTACGGCAGCAGGAGCAGAGTACGAGAGTACGATGCCGGATAAACGCAGGGCGGACCAAGGTGTGGTAGTGCCACAGCACGAGACACCTCAGCAGTTGGAGGCGGCGAACGCAGGGACAGCATCAATATTGGCAGCTAGCAGCAGCAAATAGGCGTGATTTTTTTCTTCTTCAAGACCAGCAACGAGGAGCAGCAGGCAACCCTCGTTTCACTCGTGATTGCTTAATCACATGGCAAAAACAACAAAATGCAACCCCACAGAAAAAGAGCCACGTTTCTCTAAAGAACTCGCCGAGGGCTGCTGATAGCTGAATGAGTTAATAGCCTATCTCAAATTTTGGGCCTTTTTACCCGTGAACCTTCACTTTGCGACTAAACTATTCACAGCAGTGCCAAATTTTCTGGGTCACTGAATGTGGGTGCCAGCGCCCTACAAGCAAACCAAAAATCAAACCAATGCAACCACTAACATAACAGCTAGAGAGGTAGGTTAAAATTCAAAATTGAGCACAAATGGTCAAAATCCGACATTTTCTCACTTTTCTGCCCGTTCGCAGGTCACAAAATGAAAATGACCATCCTCATCTGGTTGTGTAGCTGGACATAGACAAGCGCACCAAGAAAAACAGTCACGTATCTCTAAAGAACTCGCCCAGGGCTGCTGAAAGCTGAATTATAACTTATCTCCAAGTTTAGGGCTTGGTACCCGTGAATCTTCACTTTGCGACTAAACTATTCACAGCAGTGCCAAAATTTCTGGGTCACTGAATGTGGGTGCTAGCGCCCTACAAGCAAACCAAAAATCAATCCAATGCGACCACTGACATTACAGCTGGCTCATGTTATAGAGAGGTACGTTGAAATTGGAAGGTGAGCACAAATGGTCAAAATCCGACATTTTCTCACCTTTATGCTTGTTCGCAGCTCAGAAATTGACAAAGACAATCCTCATCTTGTTGTGTAGCTGGACATAGACAAGGGCACCAAGAAAAACAGTCACGTTTCTCTAAAGAACTCGCCCAGGGCTGCTGAAAGCTGAATAATAACCTATCTCCAAGTTTAGGGCTTGGTACCCGTGAATCTTCACTTTGCGACTAAACTATTTACAGCAGTGCCAAAATTTCTGGGTCACTGAATGTGGGTGCCAGCGCCCTACAAGCAAACCAAAAATCATATCAATGCGACCACTAACATTACAGCTGGCTCATGTTATAGAGAGGTACGTTGAAATTCAAAGGTCAGCACAAATGGTCAAAATCCGACATTTTCTCACCTTTCTGCCCGTTCGCAGCTCACAAAATGAAAATGACCATCCTCATCTCGTTGTGTAGCTGGACATAGATAAGGGCACCAAGAAAAACAGTCACGTATCTCTAAAGAACTCGCCCAGGGCTGCTGTAAGCTGAATTATAACCAATCTCCAAGTTTAGGGCTTGGTACCCGTGAATCTTCACTTTGCGACTAAACTATTCACAGCAGTGCCAAAATTTCTGGGTCACTGCATGTGGGTGCCAGCGCCCTACAAGCAAACCAAAAATGAAACCAATGCGACCACTGAATTATAACCTATCTCCAAGTTTAGGGCTTGGTACCCGTGAATCTTCACTTTGCGATTAAACTATTCACAGGAGTGCCAAAATTTCTGGGTCACTGAATGTGGGTGTCAGCGCCCTACAAGCAAACCAAAATCAAACCAATGCGACCACTGACATTACAGCTGGCTCATGTTATAGAGAGGTACGTTGAAATTGGAAGGTGAGACCAACTGGTCAAAATCCGACATTTTCTCACCTTTATGCCTGTTCGAAGCTCAGAAATTGACAAAGACAATCCTCATCTTGTTGTGTAGCTGGACATAGACAAGGGCACCAAGTAAAACAGTCACATTTCTCTAAAGAACTCGCCCAGGGCTGATGAAAGCTGAATAATAACCTATCTCAAAGTTTGGGGCTTTTTACCCGTGAGTCTTCACTTTGCGACTAAACTATTCACAGCAGTGCCAAATTTTATGGGTCACTGAATGTGGATGCCAGCGCCCTACAAGCAAACCAAAAATCATATCAATGCGACCACTAACATTACAGCTCGCTCATGTTATAGAGAGGTACGTTGAAATTCAAAGGTGAGCACAAATTGTCAAAATCCGACATTTTCTCACCTTTCTGCCCGTTCGCAGCTCACAAAATGAAAATGACCATCCTCATCTCGTTGTCTAGCTGGACATAGACAAGGGCACCAAGAAAAACAGTCACGTATCTCTAAAGAACTCGCCCAGGGCTGCTGAAAGCTGAATTATAACCAATCTCCAAGTTTAGGGTTTGGTACCCGTGAATCTTCACTTTGCGACTAAACTATTCACAGCAGTGCCAAAATTTCTGGGTCACTGAATGTGATTGCCAGCGCCCTACAAGCAAACCAAAAATCAAACCAATGCGACCACTGACATTAAAGCTGGCTCATGTTATAGAGAGGTACGTTGAAATTGGAAGGTGAGACCAACTGGTCAAAATCCGACATTTTCTCACCTTTATGCCTGTTCGAAGCTCAGAAATTGACAAAGACAATCCTCATCTTGTTGTGTAGCTGGACATAGACAAGGGCACCAAGTAAAACAGTCACATTTCTCTAAAGAACTCGCCCAGGGCTGATGAAAGCTGAATAATAACCTATCTCAAAGTTTGGGGCTTTTTACCCGTGAGTCTTCACTTTGCGACTAAACTATTCACAGCAGTGCCAAATTTTATGGGTCACTGAATGTGGATGCCAGCGCCCTACAAGCAAACCAAAAATCATATCAATGCGACCACTAACATTACAGCTCGCTCATGTTATAGAGAGGTACGTTGAAATTCAAAGGTCAGCACAAATGGTCAAAATCCGACATTTTCTCACCTTTCTGCCCGTTCGCAGCTCACAAAATGAAAATGACCATCCTCATCTCGTTGTGTAGCTGGACATAGACAAGGGCACCAAGAAAAACAGTCACGTATCTCTAAAGAACTCGCCCAGGGCTGCTGAAAGCTGAATAATAACCTATCTCCAAGTTTAGGGCTTGGTACCCGTGAATCTTCACTTTGCGACTAAACTATTCATAGCAGTGCCAAAATTTCTGGGTCGCTGAATGTGGGTGGCAGCGCCCTACAAGCAAACCAAAAATCAAACCAATGCGACCACTGACATTACAGGTGGCTCATGTTATAGAGAGGTACGTTGAAATTCAAAGGTCAGCACAAATGGTCAAAATCCGACATTTTCTCACCTTTCTGCCCGTTCGCAGCTCACAAAATGACAATGACCATCCTCATCTGGTTGTGTAGCTGGACATAGACAAGGGCACCAAGAAAAACAGTCACATATCTCTAAAGAACTCGCCCACGGCTGCTGAAAGCTGAATAATGACCTACCTCCAAGTTTAGGGCTTGGTACCCAGTGAATCTTCACTTTGCGATTAAACTATTCACAGGAGTGCCAAAATGTCTGGGTCACTGAATGTGGGTGTCAGCGCCCTATAAGCAAACCAAAAATCAAACCAATGCGACCACTAACATTACAGCTGGCTCATGTTATAGAGAGGTACGTTGAAATTGGAAGGTGAGACCAACTGGTCAAAATCCGACATTTTCTCACCTTTATGCCTGTTCGAAGCTCAGAAATTGACAAAGACAATCCTCATCTTGTTGTGTAGCTGGACATAGACAAGGGCACCAAGTAAAACAGTCACATTTCTCTAAAGAACTCGCCCAGGGCTGCTGAAAGCTGAATAATAACCTATCTCAAAGTTTGGGGCTTTTTACATGTGAATCTTCACTTTGCGACTAAACTATTCACAGCAGTGCCAAATTTTATGGGTCACTGAATGTGGGTGCCAGCGCCCTACAAGCAAACCAAGAATCATATCAATGCGACCACTAACATTACAGCTGGCTCATGTTATAGAGAGGTACATTGAAATTCGAAGGTCAGCACAAATGGTCAAAATCCGACATTTTCTCACCTTTCTGCCCGTTCGCAGCTCACAAAATGAAAATGACCATCCTCATCTCGTTGTGTAGCTGGACATAGACAAGGGCACCAAGAAAAACAGTCACGTATCTCTAAAGAACTCGCCCAGGGCTGCTGAAAGCTGAATTATAACCAATCTCCAAGTTTAGGGCTTGGTACCCGTGAATCTTCACTTTGCGACTAAACTATTCACAGCAGTGCCAAAATTTCTGGGTCGCTGAATGTGGGTGGCAGCGCCCTACAAGCAAACCAAAAATCAAACCAATGCGACCACTGACATTACAGGTGACTCATGTTATAGAGAGGTACGTTGAAATTGGAAGGTGAACAAAAATGGTCAAAATCCGAAATTTTTTCTCACCTTTATGCCCGTTCGCAGCTCAGAAAATGACAATGACCATCCTCATCTGGTTGTGTAGCTGGACAAAGACAAGGGCACCAAGAAAAACAGTCACATATCTCTAAAGAACTCGCCCATGGCTGCTGAAAGCTGAATAATAACCTATCTCCAAGTTTGGGGCTTTTTACCCGTGAATCTTCACTTTGCGACTAAACTATTCACAGCAGTGCCAAATTTTGTGGGTCACTGAATGTGGGTGCCAGCGCCCTACAAGCAAACCAAAAATAAAACCAATGCGACCACAGACATTCCAGCTGGCTCATGTTATAGAGAGGTACATTGAAATTGGAAGGTGAGCACAGATGGTCAAAATCCGACATTTTCTCACATTTATACCAGTTCGAAGCTCAGAAATTGACAAAGACAATCCTCATCTTGTTGTGTAGCTGGACATAGACAAGGGCACCAAGTAAAACAGTCACATTTCTCTAAAGAACTCGCCCAGGGCTGATGAAAGCTGAATAATAACCTTTAACAACCACACAAGCCGACCTGTTTGGGAGCTATTACGCGTTGTATTATCAGGGCATAGGCAACAATTGCCGCATGCAGTATGCAATACTATGGACCAATGCCGTAGTATCGCAGGCAACAATTGCCGCATGCAGTATGCAATACTATGGACCAATGCCGTAGTATCGCAGGCAACAATTGCCGCATGCAGTATGCAATACTATGGACCAATGCCGTAGTATCGCAAGCACCAATGTGCGTTAGACTGGCCAATGCCAGGGCTAATGGGGGCAACAATTGCCCGGCGTGTCAATACACGCATACGGTAGGGATGCACTTGTGAGCACATGTAGGCGCACTTGGCTCAATGCCGGCCTGACCCACGATCCCTACCGTTCTCCCTTCCGGGATGGCTTAGAATAGAATGATGGTTAGAGATGATGGGGTGGGTGGTGGTGCTCAAAAACTGGCCAAGGTTATCAAGCGATCTGACTGTTGGCGCAGCAAGGATGAAGAAGAAGCAGCATCGAGAGCCGGAGTAATGCGCATGCTCCGCGTGGTCCCGTGCCGGGGCGCGGGAGTTCGGAGTGCGTGTTCTGCACGGGCACGTGATGCGCTATGGCAAGTACGTGCAAATTATGTTAGGAATGTAATTGTTGGTGGGTTGCTAACTTCACTTACCGTGCCATGCACGGAAACTTATATTTAACAACCACACAAGCCGACCTGTTTGGGAGCTATTACGCGTTGTATTATCAGGGCATAGGCAACAATTGCCGCATGCAGTATGCAATACTATGGACCAATGCCGTAGTATCGCAGGCAACAATTGCCGCATGCAGTATGCAATACTATGGACCAATGCCGTAGTATCGCAGGCAACAATTGCCGCATGCAGTATGCAATACTATGGACCAATGCCGTAGTATCGCAAGCACCAATGTGCGTTAGACTGGCCAATGCCAGGGCTAATGGGGGCAACAATTGCCCGGCGTGTCAATACACGCATACGGTAGGGATGCACTTGTGAGCACATGTAGGCGCACTTGGCTCAATGCCGGCCTGACCCACGATCCCTACCGTTCTCCCAAAATACAACATGACCCAAACAGGAATTATCGGCATTACTATAGTTATAGTAGCGTTACTATAGTTATAGTATGATAGGTATATCATATGTACACTACAGCTGTTGCTAGGGCCGTCCAATGCGGCTACCCATTAGCATAACGGGCAGAGACTAGAACAATGCCGCTGGCAATGCTCTGTCTGCGACAGGGGTGCGGACATAGCGGAGGTAGGCAGAGCTTTGCCACCTGCCGGCGGTCTTCAGCACGCACTCAGGCACGCCAGCTTTGCCTGCCAGCGTTGCAGTGCCTCGTCTGAGGCTGTGGCTGCGCACGTCTTTGTTAGGCAAGGCTGTTTGTAGTAGCCTGTTGATGTTATGCGGCTTCAGGGGCGTGCCGTCATCATAGCGATAGAGCGGGCCAGGTGCCGAGCCACGGGCTGCTAGGTAGCTGGTGGCTGCCGTGTGCGGGCATGTCGGCGAGCCTGTCCTCCTGACGCTAATGTCCTGGCCGCTGCCGTATTGGCTCGTCTTTGTCACACGCAGGCGCAGCTCCACGCGGTCTGGGTACATGGTCGCATCGCTGTACTCAAGGCCGGCGCCCCGTGCCGTGAAGGTGTACTCGTTGACTCTGAGCAGCCCGTGGAAGGCCAGAGTCACGGCGCTCCAGAGCATGGCGCGGTTGTGCGGGCTAGGCACGGTGGACTGCAGGTAGTGCTGTACGCCAGCCAGATCGTCCAAAGTTGCGGCCCGCGTCGTCAACTGCTGAAGGGTGGACTGCGCTGGTTGTGTCGGCACTGCGTCGGCAGTTGGGCTGCGAGTCCAGAAGCGTCGACAACCTGACCCAAACAGGATTTATCTACATTACTATTACACTACAATTGATGTGAGTGCCGTCCAATGCGGCTGCCCATTAGCATAGTGGGCAATGCGCTCAACGTACCGGATACGGAACAATGCTGCTGGCACTGATCAGTCACTGGGTATGGCTTGCCCTAGTGCGGGGTGACAAGCGTTCGGAGCGCTGCAGCGAAGCGTATGTTGTGCTGGAGCTGCCCGCCAGGCCCTGGCGGATGAGGTCCATGGTTGCGTCATCAACTGCTGAAGGGTGGACTGCGCTGGTTGTGCCGGCACCGCTTCGGCAGTTGGGCTGCAAGTCCAGACGCGCTGACAACCGGACCCAGACAGGATTTATCTGCATTACTATTACACTGCAATTTATGTGAGTGCCGTCCAATGCGGCTGCCCATTAGCATAGTGGGCGATGTGCTCGAAGTACAGGATCTGGAACAATGCTGCCGGCAATGATCAGTCCCTGAGGTTGGCTTGCCCTGGCGCAGGGCGACAAGCGTTCGGAGTGCTGCGGCGAAGCGCATGCCATGCTGGAGCTGTCCGCCAGGCCCTGGCGGATGAGGTCCATGGTTGCGTCGTCAACTGCTGGAGGGTGGACTGCGCTGGTTGTGTCGGCACCACTTCGGCAGTTGGGATGCGAGTCCGGCAGCGCTGACAACCTGACCCAAACAGGATTTATCTGCATTACTATTACACTGCATTTGATGTGAGTGCCGTCCAATGCGGCTAGCCATTAGCACAGTGGGCAATGCACTCAAAGTACAGGATCTGGAACAATGCTGCCAGCACTGATCAGTCCCTGAGTGTGGCTTGCCCTGGCGCAGGGCGACAAGTGTTCGGAGCGCGGCAGCGAAGCGCATGTTATGCTGGAACTGGCCGCCAGGCCCTGGCGGATGAGGTCCATGGTTGCGTCGTCAACTGCTGGAGGGTGGACTGTGCAGGGTGTGTCAGCACTGCGTCGGTAGATGGGCTGAGAGTCCGGAAGCGCTGTACTCGAAGACGAGTAAGAGACTTAGCAGGATCATTGCAGAGTCGCCGTTGGGCTGAGAGTCCACATCAGCCGGTCTGTTGAACGGAAGGGGGAGGATCTAAGGCCAAATGGTGGTGCCTTATCTACATGGTTACGAACCTTCCAAAAAATGCCAAGCCGGGGCCAGACATGAGGGGAAACAGACCAAAGCCGCCAGGCATACTTCGTGTCAGCTTTAGAGAGGAGAGCTCAGCATCAGGGACCTAAATTTCCGAGCCATCTTGAAGATTATGGGCTGGTGCGAAAACGGCTCCGGGGGCCCTGGAGGGGTGTGCTGCTGCGTCAGTCGCACAATACGTGCTCCAAGCGTCGCGAACCTCCTCCCGACTAAAGTCTCCTAGGCCAGGGATGGGGCTGCAGTTGCCTCGGCTAGGTTCTGCTCCGCTGCCGGAGCGGCCAAGTCCTCGCGTACAGTACTCAGTAGTCTGGAGCCAACTTCAGCTCGAGCAGGCGAGTCCGCGGAGTAGGTTTTGTTCCTGTCGGGTCTAAATAATTGCGGGATGCCAGTGCGTTTCGCAGCTTAGCAGAGCGCATTTTGGCTGGACATCGCTTACTGACAGAGACATGGTTGATCGGATATTGATCAGAAACTGGCCGCGATTGTCAAACAATTTGACCGTCAAGGCAGCAAAGCAAAGAGCGTTATGGCTGGACATCGCTCACTGACGGAGACATGGTTGATCGGATATTGATCAGAAACTGGCCGCGATTGTCAAACAATTTGACCGTCACTGCGTCAGCGCAGCAAAGCAAACGGAGCGTTTTGGCTGGACATCGCTCACTGACAGAGACCTGGTTGATCGGATATTGATCAGAAACTGGCCGCGATAGTCAAACAATTTGACCGTCAGCACAGCAAAGCGAAGAGCAAGCTCAAAAACTGGCCAAGGTTATCAAGCGATCTGACTGTTGGCGCAGCAAGGATGAAGAAGAAGCAGCATCGAGAGCCGGAGTAATGCGCATGCTCCGCGTGGTCCCGTGCCGGGGCGCGGGAGTTCGGAGTGCGTGTTCTGCACGGGCACGTGATGCGCTATGGCAAGTACGTGCAAATTATGTTAGGAATGTAATTGTTGGTGGGTTGCTAACTTCACTTACCGTGCCATGCACGGAAACTTATATATCTCAAAGTTTGGGGCTTTTTACCCGTGAATCTTCTCTTTGCGACTAAACTATTCACAGCAGTGCCAAATTTTATGGGTCACTGAATGTGGGTGCCAGCGTCCTACAAGCAAACCAAAAATCATATCAATGCGACCACTAACATTACAGCTGGCTCCTGTTATAGAGAGGTACGTTGAAATTCAAAGGTGAGCACAAATGGTCAAAATCCGACATTTTCTCACCTTTCTGCGCGTTCGCAGCTCACAAAATGAGAAATGACCATCCTCATCTCGTTCTGTAGCTGGACATAGACAAGGGCACCAAGAAAAACAGTCACGTATCTTTAAGAAGTCGCCCAGGGCTGCTGAAAGCTGAATTATAACCAATCTCCAAGTTTAGGGTTTGGTACCCGTGAATCTTCACTTTGCGACTAAACTATTCACAGCAGTGCCAAAATTTCTGGGTCACTGAATGTGATTGCCAGCGCCCTACAAGCAAACCAAAAATCAAACCAATGCGACCACTGACATTACAGCTGGCTCATGTTATAGAGAGGTACGTTGAAATTGGAAGGTGAGCACAAATGGTCAAAATCCGACATTTTCTCACCTTTATGCTTGTTCGCAGCTCAGAAATTGACAAAGACCACCCTCATCTCGTTGTGGAGCTGGACATAGACAAGGGCACCAAGAAAAACAGTCGCGTATCTCTAAAGAACTCGCCCAGGGCTGCTGAAAGCTGAATAATAAACTATCTCCAAGTTTAGGGCTTGGTACCCGTGAATCTTCACTTTGCGACTAAACTATTCACAGCAGTGCCAAAATTTCTGGGTCGCTGAATGTGGGTGGCAGCGCCCTACAAGCAAACCAAAAATCAAACCAATTCGACCACTGACATTACAGCTGGCTCATGTTATAGAGAGGTACGTTGAAATTCAAAGGTGAGCACAAATGGTCAAAATCCGACATTTTCTCACCTTTCTGCCCGTTCGCAGCTCACAAAATGACAATGACCATCCTCATCTGGTTGTGTAGCTGGACATAGACAAGGGCACCAAGAAAAACAGTCACATATCTCTAAAGAACTCGCCCACGGCTGCTGAAAGCTGAATAATGACCTATCTCCAAGTTTAGGGCTTGGTACCCGTGAATCTTCCCTTTGCGATTAAACTATTCACAGGAGTGCCAAAATGTCTGGGTCACTGAATGTGGGTGTCAGCGCCCTATAAGCAAACCAAAAATCAAACCAATGCGACCACTGACATTACAGCTGGCTCATGTTATAGAGAGGTACATTGAAATTGGAAGGTGAGACCAACTGGTCAAAATCCGACATTTTCTCACCTTTATGCCTGTTCGAAGCTCAGGAATTGACAAAGACAATCCTCATCTTGTTGTGTAGCTGGACATAGACAAGGGCACCAAGTAAAACAGTCACATTTCTCTAAAGAACTCGCCCAGGGCTGCTGAAAGCTGAATTATAACCAATCTCCATGTTTAGGGTTTGGTACCCATGAATCTTCACTTTGCGACTAAACTATTCACAGCAGTGATATAGAGAGGTACGTTGACCAACTGGTCAAAATCCGACATTTTCTCACCTTTCTGCCCGTTCGCAGCTCAGACATTGACAAAAACAATCCTTATCTCGTTGTGTAGCTG
The DNA here is from genome assembly GCF_964019385.1 of Sycon ciliatum. Lineage (NCBI taxonomy): Eukaryota > Metazoa > Porifera > Calcarea > Leucosolenida > Sycettidae > Sycon > Sycon ciliatum. The sequence goes on along the minus strand of NC_088651.1, from coordinate 8,133,167 downwards.
GACATAGACAAGGGCACCAAGAAAAACAGTCACATATCTCTAAAGAACTCGCCCAGGGCTGCTGAAAGCTGAATAATAACCTATCTCCAAGTTTAGGGTTTGGTACCCATGAATCTTCACTTTGCGACTAAACTATTCACAGCAGTGAAATTTTTTATGGGTCATTGAATGTGGGTGCCAGCGTCCTACAAGCAAACCCAAACTCAAACCAATGCGACCACTGACATTACAGCTGGGTCATGTTATAGAGAGGTACGTTGAAATTCAAAGGTAAGCACAAATGGTCAAAATCCGACATTTTCTCACCTTTATGCCTGTTCGCAGCTCAGACATTGACAAAGACAATCCTCATCTCGTTGTGTAGCTGGACATAGACAAGGGCACCAAGAAAAGCAGTCACATTTCTCTAAAGAACTCGCCCAGGGCGGCTGAAAGCTGAATAATAACCTATCTCAAAGTTTGGGGCTTTTTACCCGTGAATCTTCACTTTACATCTAAACTATTCACAGCAGTGCCAAATTTTATGGGTCACTGAATGTGGGTGCCAGTGCCCTACAAGCAAACCAACAATCAAACTAATGCGACCACTGACATTACAGCTGGTTCATGTTATAGAGAGGTACGTTGAAATTGAAAGGTCAGCACAAATGGTCAAAATCCGACATTTTCTCACCTTTCTGCCCGTTCGCAGCTCAGAAAATGACAATGACCATCCTCATCTCGTTGTGTCGCTGGACATAGAAAATAGCACCATGAAAAAGAGCCATTTTTCTAAAGAACTCACCCAGGGCTGCTGAAAGCTGAACAAGAACCTATCTAGAAGTTTGGCGCTTTTTACCCGTGAATCTTCACTTTGCGACTAAACTATTCACAGCAGTGCAAAATTTTATGGGTCACTGAATGCGGGTGCCAGCGCCCTCCAAGTAAACCAAAAATGAAACCAATGCGACCACTGAAATTACAGCTGGGCCATGTTATAGAGAGGTACGTTGAAATTGAAAGGTCAGCACAAATGGTCAAAATCCGACATTTTCTCTCCTTTCTGCCCGTTCGCAGCTCAGAAAATGACAATGACCATCCTCATCTCGTTGTGTAGCTGGACATAGAAAATAGCACCATGAAAAAGAACCACATTTCTCTAAAGAACTCACCCAGGGCTGCTGAAAGCTGAAAAAGAACCTATCTAGAAGTTTGGGGCTTTTTACCCGTGAATCTTCACTTTGCGACTAAACTATTCACGGCAGTGCCAAATTCTCTAGGTCAATGAATGCGGGTGCCAGCGCCCTAAAAGCAAACGAAAAATCAAATCAATGCGACCACTGACATTACAGCTGGTTCATGTTATAGAGAGGTACGTTGAAATTGAAAGGTCAGCACAAATGGTCAAAATCCGACATTTTCTCACCTTTCTGCCCGTTCGCAGCTCAGAAAATGACAATGACCATCCTCATCTCGTTGTGTAGCTGGACATAGAAAATAGCACCATGAAAAAGAGCCACATTTCTCTAAAGAACTCGCCCAGGGCTGCTGAAAGCTGAAAAAGAACCCATCTAGAAGTTTGGGGCTTTTTACCCGTGAATATTCACTTTGCGACTAAACTATTCACAGCAGTGCCAAATTTTCTGGGTCAATGAATGCGGGTGCCAGCGTCCTAAAAGCAAACCAAAAATCAAACCAATGCGACCACTGACATTACAGCTGGGTCATGTTATAGAGAGGTACGTTGAAATTGAAAGGTCAGCACAAATGGTCAAAATCCGACATTTTCTCACCTTTCTGCCCGTTCGCAGCTAAGAAAATGACCACGACCATCCTCATCTCGTTGTGTAGCTGGACATAGAAAATAGCACAATGAAAAAGTGCCACATTTCTCTAAAGAACTCGCCCAGGGCTGCTGAAAGCTGAAAAAGAACCTATCTAGAAGTTTGGGGCTTTTTACCCGTGAATCTTCACTTTGCGACTAAACTATTCACGGCTGTGCCAAATTTTCTGGGTCAATAAATGCGGGTGCCAGCGTCCTAAAAGCAAACCAAAAATGAAACGAATGCGACCACTGACATTACAGCTGGTTTATGTTATAGAGAGGTACGTTGAAATTGAAAGGTCAGCACAAATGGTGAAAATCCGACATTTTCTCGACTTTCTGCCCGTTCGCAGCTCAGAAAATGACAATGACCATCCTCATCTCGTTGTGTCGCTGGACATAGAAAAAAGCACAATGAAAAAGAGCCACATTTCTCTAAAGAACTCACCCAGGGCTACTGAAAGCTGAAAAAGAACCTATCTAGAAGTTTGGGGCTTTTTACCCGTGAATCTTCACTTTGCGACTAAACTATTAACAGCAGTGCCAATTTTTCTGGGTCAATGAATGCGGGTGCCAGCGCCCTAAAAGCAAACCAAAAATCAAATTAATGCGACCACTCACATTACAGCTGGGTCATGTTATAGAGAGGTACGTTGAAATTGAAAGGTCAGCACAAATGGTCAAAATCCGACATTTTCTCACCCTTCTACATGTTCGCAGCTCAGAAAATGACAATGAACATCCTCATCTCGTTGTGTAGCTGGAAATAGAAAATAGCACCAAGAAAAAGACCCACATTTCTCTGAAGAACACGCCCAGGGCTGCTGAAAGCTGAAAAAGAACCTATCTAGAAGTTTGGGGCTTTTTACCCGTGAATATTCACTTTGCGACTAAACTATTCACAGCAGTGCCAAATTTTCTGGGTCACTGAATGTGGGTGCCAGCGCCCTACAAGGAAACCAAAAATCAAACCAATGCGACCACTGACATTACCGCTGGGTCATGTTATAGAGAGGTACGTTGAAATTGAAAGGTCAGCACAAATGGTCAAAATCCGACATTTTCTCACCCTTCTACATGTTCGCAGCTCAGAAAATGACAATGACCATCCTCATCTCGTTGTGTAGCTGGAAATAGAAAATAGCACCAAGAAAAAGACCCACATTTCTCTGAAGAACACGCCCAGGGCTGCTGAAAGCTGAAAAAGAACCTATCTAGAAGTTTGGGGCTTTTTACCCGTGAATCTTCACTTTGCGACTAAACTATTCACAGCAGTGCCAAATTTTATGAGTCACTGAATGTGGGTGCCAGCGCCCTACAAGGAAACCAAAAATCAAACCAATGCGACCACTGACATTACCGCTGGGTCATGTTATAGAGAGGTACGTTGAAATTGAAAGGTCAGCACAAATGGTCAAAATCCGACATTTTCTCACCTTTCTGCCCGTTCGCAGCTCAGAAAATGACAATGACCATCCTCATCTCGTTGTGTAGCTGGACATAGAAAATAGCACCATGAAAAAGAGCCACATTTCTCTAAAGAACTCGCCCAGGGCTGCTGAAAGCTGAAAAAGAACCCATCTAGAAGTTTGGGGCTTTTTACCCGTGAATATTCACTTTGCGACTAAACTATTCACAGCAGTGCCAAATTTTCTGGGTCAATGAATGCGGGTGCCAGCGTCCTAAAAGCAAACCAAAAATCAAACCAATGCGACCACTGATATTACAGCTGGGTCATGTTATAGAGAGGTACGTTGAAATTGAAAGGTCAGCACAAATGGTCAAAATCCGACATTTTCTCACCTTTCTGCCCGTTCGCAGCTAAGAAAATGACCACGACCATCCTCATCTCGTTGTGTAGCTGGACATAGAAAATAGCACAATGAAAAAGTGCCACATTTCTCTAAAGAACTCGCCCAGGGCTGCTGAAAGCTGAAAAAGAACCTATCTAGAAGTTTGGGGCTTTTTACCCGTGAATCTTCACTTTGCGACTAAACTATTCACGGCAGTGCCAAATTTTCTGGGTCAATAAATGCGGGTGCCAGCGTCCTAAAAGCAAACCAAAAATGAAACGAATGCGACCACTGACATTACAGCTGGTTTATGTTATAGAGAGGTACGTTGAAATTGAAAGGTCAGCACAAATGGTGAAAATCCGACATTTTCTCGACTTTCTGCCCGTTCGCAGCTCACAAAATGACAATGACCATCCTCATCTCGTTGTGTCGCTGGACATAGAAAAAAGCACAATGAAAAAGAGCCACATTTCTCTAAAGAACTCACCCAGGGCTGCTGAAAGCTGAAAAAGAACCTATCTAGAAGTTTGGGGCTTTTTACCCGTGAATCTTCACTTTGCGACTAAACTATTAACAGCAGTGCCAATTTTTCTGGGTCAATGAATGCGGGTGCCAGCGCCCTAAAAGCAAACCAAAAATCAAATTAATGCGACCACTGACATTACAGCTGGGTCATGTTATAGAGAGGTACGTTGAAATTGAAAGGTCAGCACAAATGGTCAAAATCCGACATTTTCTCACCCTTCTACATGTTCGCAGCTCAGAAAATGACAATGAACATCCTCATCTCGTTGTGTAGCTGGAAATAGAAAATAGCACCAAGAAAAAGACCCACATTTCTCTGAAGAACACGCCCAGGGCTGCTGAAAGCTGAAAAAGAACCTATCTAGAAGTTTGGGGCTTTTTACCCGTGAATATTCACTTTGCGACTAAACTATTCACAGCAGTGCCAAATTTTCTGGGTCACTGAATGTGGGTGCCAGCGCCCTACAAGGAAACCAAAAATCAAACGAATGCGACCACTGACATTACCGCTGGGTCATGTTATAGAGAGGTACGTTGAAATTGAAAGGTCAGCACAAATGGTCAAAATCCGACATTTTCTCACCCTTCTACATGTTCGCAGCTCAGAAAATGACAATGACCATCCTCATCTCGTTGTGTAGCTGGAAATAGAAAATAGCACCAAGAAAAAGACCCACATTTCTCTGAAGAACACGCCCAGGGCTGCTGAAAGCTGAAAAATAAACCTATCTAGAAGTTTGGGGCTTTTTACCCGTGAATATTCACTTTGCGACTAAACTATTCACAGCAGTGCCAAATTTTCTGGGTCACTGAATGTGGGTGCCAGCGCCCTACAAGGAAACCAAAAATCAAACCAATGCGACCACTGACATTACCGCTGGGTCATGTATAGAGAGGTACGTTGAAATTGAAAGGTCAGCACAAATGGTCAAAATCCGACATTTTCTCACCTTTCTGCCCGTTCGCAGCTCAGAAAATGACAATGACCATCCTCATCTCGTTGTGTCGCTGGACATAGAAAATAGCACAATGAAAAAGAGCCACATTTCTCTAAAGAACTCACCCAGGGCTGCTGAAAGCTGACAAAGAACCTATCTAGAAGTTTGGGGCTTTTTACCAATGAATCTTCACTTTGCGACTAAACTATTCACAGCAGTGCCAAATTTTCTGGGTCACTGAATGCGGGTGCCAGCGCCCTACAAGCAAACCAAAAATCAAACCAATGCGACCACTGAAATTACAGCTGGGTCATGTTATAGAGAGGTACGTTGAAATTGAAAGGTCAGCACAAATGGTCAAAATCCGACATTTTCTCACCTTTCTGCCCGTTCGCAGCTCAGAAAATGACAATGACCATCCTCATCTCGTTGTGTCGCTGGACATAGAAAATAGCACAATGAAAAAGAGCCACATTTCTCTAAAGAACTCACCCAGGGCTGCTGAAAGCTGACAAAGAACCTATCTAGAAGTTTGGGGCTTTTTACCCGTGAATCTTCACTTTGCGACTAAACTATTCACAGCAGTGCCAAATTTTCTGGGTCACTGAATGCGGGTGCCAGCGCCCTACAAGCAAACCAAAAATGAAACCAATGCGACCACTGAAATTACAGCTGGGTCATGTTATAGAGAGGTACGTTGAAATTGAAAGGTCAGCACAAATGGTCAAAATCCGACATTTTCTCACCTTTCTGCCCGTTCGCAGCTCAGAAAATGACAATGACCATCCTCATCTCGTTGTGTAGCTCGACATAGAAAATAGCACCATGAAAAAGAGCCACATTTCTCTAAAGAACTCACCCAGGGCTTCTGAAAGCTGAAAAAGAACCTATTTAGAAGTGTGGGGCTTTTTACCCGTGAATCTTCACTTTGCGACTAAACTATTCACAGCAGTGCCAAATTTTCTGGGTCACTGAATGCGGGTGCCAGCGCCCTACAAGGAAACCAAAAATCAAACCAATGCGACCACTGACATTACAGCTGGGTCATGTTATAGAGAGGTACGTTGAAATTGAAGGGTCAGCACAAATGGTCAAAATCCGACATTTTCTCACCTTTCTGCCCGTTCGCAGCTCAGAAAATGACAATGACCATCCTCATCTCGTTAGGTCGCTGGACATAGACAAGAGCACCATGAAAAAGAACCATATTTCTCTAAAGAACTCACCCAGGGGTGCTGAAAGCTGAAAAAGAACCTATCTAGAAGTTTGGGGCTTTTTACCCGTGAATCTTCACTTTGCGACTAAACTATTCACAGCAGTGCCAAATTTTCTAGTTCAATGAATGCGGGTGCCAGCGCCCTAAAAGCAAACCAAAAATCAAATCAATGCGACCACTGACATAACAGCTGGGTCATGTTATAGAGAGGTACGTTGAAATTGAAAGGTCAGCACAAATGGTTAAAATCCGACATTTTCTCACCTTTCTGCCCGTTCTCAGCTCAGAAAATGACAATGAACATCCTCATCTCGTTGTGTAGCTGGAAATAGAAAATAGCACCATGAAAAAGAGCCACATTTCTCTAAAGAACTCGCCCAGGGCTGCTGAAAGCTGGAAAAGAACCTATCTAGAAGTGTAGGGCTTTGTACCCGTGAATCTTCACTTTGCGACAAAACTATTCACAGCAGTGCCACATTTTCTGGGTCACTGAATGTGGGTGCCAGCGCCCTACAAACAAACCAAAAATCAAACCAATGCGACCACTGACATTACAGCTGGGTCGTGTTATAGAGAGGTACGTTGAAATTGAAAGGTCAGCACAAATGGTCAAAATCCACCATTTTCTCACCTTTCTGCCCGTTCGCAGCTAAGAAAATGACAATGACCATCCTCATCTCGTTGTGTAGCTGGACATAGAAAATAGCACCATGAAAAAGAGCCACATTTCTCTAAAGAACTCGCCCAGGGTTGCTGAAAGCTGAAAAAGAACCCATCTAGAAGTATGGGGCTTTTTACCCGTGAATCTTCAGTTTGCGACTAAACTATTCACAGCAGTGCCAAATTTTCTGGGTCACTGAATGCGGGTGCCAGCGCCCTAAAAGCAAACCAAAAAATCAAACCAATGCGACCACTGACATTATAGCTGGGTCATGTTATAGAGAGGTACGTCGACATTGAAAGGTCAGCACAAATGGTCAAAATCCGACATTTTCTCACCTTTCTGCCCGTTCGCAGCTCAGAAAATGACAATGACCATCCTCATCTCGTTGTGTCGCTGGACATAGAAAATGGCACCATGAAAAAGAGCCACATTTCTCGAAAGAACTCACCCAGGGCTGCTGAAAGCTGAAAAAGAACCTATCTAGAAGTTTGGGGCTTTTTACCCGTGAATCTTCACTTTGCGACTTAACTATTCACAGCAGTGCCAAATTTTATGGGTCACTGAATGCGGGTGCCAGCGCCCTACAAGCCAACCAAAAATGAAACCAATGCGACCACTGAAATTACAGCTGGGTCATGTTATAGAGAGGTACGTTGAAATTGAAAGGTCAGCACAAATGGTCAAAATCCGACATTTTCTCACCGTTCTACCCGTTCGCAGCTCAGAAAATGACAATGACCATCCTCATCTCGTTGTGTCGCTGGACATAGAAAATAGCACCATGAAAAAGAGCCACAGTTCTCTAAAGAACTCACCCAGGGCTGCTGAAAGCTGAAAAGAACCTATCTAGAAGTTTGGGGCTTTTTACCCGTGAATCTTCACTTTGCGACTAAACTATTCACAGCAGTGCCAAATTTTTAGGGTCACTGATTGTGGGTGGCAGCGCCCTACAAGCAAACCAAAAATGAAACCAATGCGACCACTGACATAACAGCTGGGTCATGTTATAGAGAGGTACGTTGAAATTGAAAGGTCAGCACAAATGGTCAAAATCCGACATTTTCTCACCTTTCTGCGCGTTCCCAGCTAAGAAAATGACAATGACCATCCTCATCTCGTTGTGTAGCTGGACATAGAAAATAGCACCATGAAAAAGAGCCACATTTCTCTAAAGAACTCGCCCAGGGGTGCTGAAAGCTGAAAAAGAACCTATCTAGAAGTTTGGGGCTTTTTACCTATGAATCTTAACTTTGCGACTAAACTATTCACAGCAGTGCCAAATTTTTTGGGTCACTGATTGTGGGTGCCAGCGCCCTACAAGCAAACCAAAAATGAAACCAATGTGACCGCTGACATTACAGCTCGGTCATGTTATAGAGAGGTACGTTGAAATTGAAAGGTCAGCACAAATGGTCAAAATCCGACATTTTCTCACCTTTCTGCCCGTTCACAGCTTAGAAAATGACAATGACCATCCTCATCTCGTTGGTTAGCTGGACATAGACAAGAGCACCATGAAAAAGAGTCACATTTCTCTAAAGAACTCGCCCAGGGCTGCTGAAAGCTGAAAAAGAACCTATCTAGAAGTTTGGGGCTTTTTACCCGTGAATCTTCACTTTACGACTAAACTATTCACAGCAGTGCCAAATTTTATGGGTCACTGAATGCGGGTGCCAGCGCCCTACAAGCAAACCAAAAATGAAACCAATGCGACCACTGAAATTACAGCGGGGTCATGTTATAGAGAGGTACGTTGAAATTGAAAGGTCGGCACAAATGGTCAAAATCCGACATTTTCTCACCTTTCTGCCCGTTCGCAGCTCAGAAAATGACAATGACCATCCTCATCTCGTTGTGTAGCTGGACATAGAAAATAGTACCATGAAAAAGAGCCACATTTCTCTAAAGAACTCACCCAGTGCTGCTGAAAGCTGAAAAAGAACCTATCTAGAAGTTTGGGGCTTTTTACCCGTGAATCTTCACTTTGCGACTAAACTATTCACAGCAGTGCCAAATTTTCTGGGTCACTGAATGCGGGTGCCAGCGCCCTACAAGCAAACCAAAAATGAAACCAATGCGACCACTGAAAATACAGCTGGGTCATGTTATAGAGAGGTACGTTGAAATTGAAAGGTCAGCACAAATGGTCAAAATCCGACATTTTCTCACCTTTCTGCCCGTTCGCAGCTCAGAAAATGACAATGACCATCCTCATCTCGTTGTGTAGCTGGACATAGACAAGAGCACCAAGAAAAAGACCCACAGTTCTCTAAAGAACTCGCCCAGGGCTGCTGAAAGCTGAAAAAGAACCTATCTAGAAGTTTGGGGCTTTTTACCCGTGAATCTTCACTTTGCGACTAAACTATTCACAGCAGTGCCAAATTTTTAGGGTCACTGAATGCGGGTGCCAGCGCCCTACAAGCAAACCAAAAATGAAACAAATGCGACCACTGAAATTACAGCTGGGTCATGTTATAGGGAGGTACGTTGAAATTGAAAGGTCGGCACAAATGGTCAAAATCCGACATTTTCTCACCTTTCTGCCCGTTCTCAGCTCAGAAAATGACAATGACCATCCTCATCTCGTTGTGTAGCTGGACATAGACAAGAGCACAATGAAAAAGAGCCACATTTCTCTAAAGAACTCGCCCAGGGCTGCTGAAAGTTGAAAAAGAACCTATCTAGAAGTTTGGGGCTTTTTACCCATGAATCTTCACTTTGCGACTAAACTATTCACAGCAGGGCCAAATTTTTAGGGTCACTGATTGTGGGTGCCAGCGCCCTACAAGCAAACCAAAAATGAAACCAATGCGACCGCTGACATTACAGCTGGGTCATGTTATAGAGAGGTACGTTGAAATTGAAAGGTCAGCACAAATGGTCAAAATCCGACATTTTCTCACCTTTCTGCCCGTTCGCAGCTTCGAAAATGACAATGACCATCCTCATCTCGTTGGTTAGCTGGACATAGACAAGAGCACCATGAAAAAGAGTCACATTTCTCTAAAGAACTCGCCCAGGGCTGCTGAAAGCTGAAAAAGAACCTATCTAGAAGTTTGGGGCTTTTTACCCGTGAATCTTCACTTTGCGACTAAACTATTCACAGCAGTGCCAAATTTTATGAGTCACTGAATGCGGGTGCCAGCGCCCTGCAAGCAAACCAAAAATGAAACCAATGCGACCACTGAAATTACAGTTGGGTCATGTTATAGAGAGGTACGTTGAAATTGAAAGGTCAGCACAAATGGTCAAAATCCGACATTTTCTCACCTTTCTGCCCGTTCGCAGTTTAGAAAATAAAAATGACCTTCCTCATCTCGTTGGTTAGCTGGACATAGACAAGAGCACAATGTAAAGGAGTCACATTTCTCTAAAGAACTCGCCCAGGGCTGCTGAAAGCTGAAAAAGAACCTGTCTAGAAGTTTGGGGCTTTTTACCCGTGAATCTTTTACTTTGCCACTAAACTATTCACAGCAGTGCCAAATTTTCTGGGTCACTGAATGCGGGTGCCAGCGCCCTACAAGGAAACCAAAAATTAAACCAATGCGACCACTGAAATTACAGCTGGGTCATGTTATAGAGAGGTACGTTGAAATTGAAATGTCAGCACAAATGGTCAAAATCCGACATTTTCTCACCTTTCTGCCCGTTCGCAGCTCAGAAAATGACAATGACCATCCTCATCTCGTTGTGTAGCTGGACATAGACAAGAGCACCATGAAAAAGAGCCACATTTCTCTAAAGAACTCGCCCAGGGCTGCTGAAAGTTGAAAAAGAACCTATCTAGAAGTTTGGGGCTTTTTACCCGTGAATCTTCACTTTGCGACTAAACTATTCACAGCAGTGCCAAATTTTTAGGGTCACTGATTGTGGGTGCTAGCGCCCTACAAGCAAACCAAAAATGAAACCAATGTGACCGCTGACATTACAGCTGGGTCATGTTATAGAGAGGTGCGTTGAAATTGAAAGGTCAGCACAAATGGTCAAAATCCGACATTTTCTAACCTTTCTGCCCGTTTGCAGCTCAGAAAATGACAATGACCATCCTCATCTCGTTGGTTAGCTGGACATAGACAAGAGCACCAAGAAAAAAAGTCACATTTCTCTAAAGAACTCGCCCAGGGCTGCTGAAAGCTGAAAAAGAACCTATCTAGAAGTTTGGGGCTTTTTACCCGTGAATCTTCACTTTACGATTAACTATTCACAGCAGTGCCAAATTTTATGGGTCACTGAACAGCGCCCTACAAGCAAACCAAAAATGAAACCAATGCGACCACTGAAATTACAGCGGGGTCATGTTATAGAGAGGTACGTTGAAATTGAAAGGTCAGCAGAAATGATCAAATCCGACATTTTCTCACCTTTCTGCCCGTTGGCAGCTCAGAAAATGACAATGACCATCCTCATCTCGTTGTGTAGCTGGACATAGAAAATAGCACCATGAAAAACAGCCACATTTCTCTAAAGAACTCACCCAGGGCTGCTGAAAGCTGAAAAAGAACCTATCTAGAAGTTAGGGGCTTTTTACGCGTGAATCTTCACTTTGCGACTAAACTATTCCCAGCAGTGCCAAACTTTCTGGGTCACTGAATGCGGGTGCCAGCGCCCTACAAGCAAACCAAAAATGAAACCAATGCGACCACTGAAATTACAGCTGGGTTATGTTATAGAGAGGTACGTTGAAATTGAAAGGTCGGCACAAATGGTCAAAATCCGACATTTTCTCACCTTTCTGCCCGTTCGCAGTTTAGAAAATGAAAATGACCTTCCTCATCTCGTTGGTTAGCTGGACATAGACAAGAGCACCATGAAAAAGAGTCACATTTCTCTAAAGAACTCGCCCAGGGCTGCTGAAAGCTGAAAAAGAACCTATCTAGAAGTTTGGGGCTTTTTACCCGTGAATCTTCACTTTGCGACTAAACTATTCACAGCAGTGCCAAATTTTCTGGGTCACTGAATGCAGGTGCTAGCGCCCTACAAGCAAACCAAAAATGAAACCAATGCGACCACTGAAATTACAGCAGGGTCATATTATAGAGAGGTACGTTGAAATTGAAAGGTCAGCACAAATGGTCAAAATCCGACATTTTCTCACCTTTCTGCCCGTTCGCAGCTCAGAAAATGACAATGACCATCCTCATCTCGTTGTGTAGCTGGACATAGAAAATAGCACCATGAAAAACAGCCACATTTCTCTAAAGAACTCACCCAGGGCTGCTGAAAGCTGATAAAGAACCTATCTAGAAGTTTGGGGCTTTTTACCCGTGAATCTTCACTTTGCGACTAAACTATTCACAGCAGTGCCAAATTTTTAGGGTCACTGATTGTGGGTGCCAGCGCCCTACAACCAAACCAAAAATGAAACCAATGCGACCGCTGACATTACAGCTGGGTCATGTTATAGAGAGGTACGTTGAAATTGAAAGGTCGGCACAAATGGTCAAAATCCGACATTTTCTCACCTTTCTGCCCGTTCGCAGCTCAGAAAATGACAATGACCATCCTCATCTCGTTGTGTAGCTGGACATAGACAAGAGCACCAAGAAAGAGACCCACATTTCTCTAAAGAACTCGCCCAGGGCTGCTGAAAGCTGACAAAGAACCTATCTAGAAGTTTGGGGCTTTTTACCCGTGAATCTTCACTTTGCGACTAAACTATTCACAGCAGTGCCAAATTTTTAGGGTCACTGAATGCGGGTGCCAGCGCCCTACAAGCTAACCAAAAATGAAACCAATACGACCGCTGACATTACAGCTGGGTCATGTTATAGAGAGGTACGTTGAAATTGAAAGGTCAGCACAAATGGTCAAAATCCGACATTTTCTCACCTTTCTGCCCGTTCGCAGCTTAGAAAATGACAATGACCATCCTCATCTCGTTGGTTAGCTGGTCATAGACAAGAGCACCATGAAAAAGAGTCACATTTCTCTAAAGAACTCGCCCAGGGCTGCTGAAAGCTGAAAAAGAACCTATCTAGAAGTTTGGGGCTTTTTACCCGTGAATCTTCACTTTGCGACTAAACTATTCACAGCGATGCCAAATTTTCTGAGTCAATGAATGCGGGTGCCAGCGCCCTAAAAGCAAACCAAAAATCAATGCGACCACTGACATTACAGCTGGTTCATGTTATAGAGAGGTACGTTGAAATTGAAAGGTCGGCACAAATGGTCAAAATCCGACATTTTCTCACCTTTCTGCCCGTTCGCAGCTCAGAAAATGACAATGACCATCCTCATCTCGTTGTGTAGCTGGACATAGAAAATAGCACCATGAAAAACAGCCACATTTCTCTAAAGAACTCACCCAGGGCTGCTGAAAGCTGACAAAGAACCTATCTACAAGTTTGGGGCTTTTTACCCGTGAATCTTCACTTTGCGACTAAACTATTCACAGCAGTACCAAATTTTTACGGTCACTGATTGTGGGTGCCAGCGCCCTACAAGCAAACCAAAAATGAAACCAATGCGACCGCTAACATTACAGCTGGGTCATGTTATAGAGAGGTACGTTGAAATTGAAAGGTCAGCACAAATGGTCAAAATCCGACATTTTCTCACCTTTCTGCCCGTTCGCAGCTTAGAAAATGACAATGACCATCCTCATCTCGTTGGTTAGCTGGGCATAGACAAGAGCACCATGAAAAAGAGTCACATTTCTCTAAAGAACTCGCCCAGGGCTGCTGAAAGCTGAAAAAGAACCTATCTAGAAGTTTGGGGCTTTTTACCCGTGAATCTTCACTTTGCGACTAAACTATTCGCAGCAGTGCCAAATTTTCTGAGTCAATGAATGCGGGTGCCAGCGCCCTAAAAGCAAACCAAAAATCAAATCAATGCGACCACTGACATTACAGCTGGTTCATGTTATAGAGAGGTACGTTGAAATTAAAAGGTCAGCACAAATGGTCAAAATCCGACATTTTCTCACCTTTCTGCGCGTTCCCAGCTAAGAAAATGACAATGACCATCCTCATCTCGTTGTGTAGCTGGACATAGACAAGAGCACCAAGAAAAAGACCCACATTTCTCTAAAGAACTCGGCCTGGGCTGCTGAAAGCTGAAAAAGAACCTATCTAAAAGTTTGGGGCTTTTTACCCATGAATCTTCACTTTGCGACTAAACTATTCACAGCAGTGCCAAATTTTCTGGGTCACTGAATGCGGGTGCCAGCGCCCTAAAAGCAAACCAAAAATGAAACCAATGCAACCACTGAAATTACAGCTGAGTCATGTTATAGAGAGGTACGTTGAAATTGAAAGGTCAGCACAAATGGTCAAAATCCGACATTTTCTCACCTTTCTGCCCGTTCGCAGCTCAGAAAATGACAATGACCATCCTCATCTCGTTGTGTAGCTGGACATAGAAAATACCACAATGAAAGAGAGACACATTTCTCTAAAGAACTCACCCAGGGCTGCTGAAAGCTGAAAAAGAACCTATCTAGAAGTTTGGGGCTTTTTACCCGTGAATCTTCACTTTGCGACTAAACTATTCACAGCAGTGCCAAATTTTTAGGGTCACTGATTGTGGGTGCCAGCGCCCTACAAGCAAACCAAAAACGAAACCAATGCGACCGCTGACATTACAGCTGGGTCATGTTATAGAGAGGTACGTTGAAATTGAAAGGTCGGCACAAATGGTCAAAATCCGACATTTTCTCACCTTTCTGCCCGTTCGCAGCTTAGAAAATGACAATGACCATCCTCATCTCGTTGGTTAGCTGGACATAGACAAGAGCACCATGAAAAAGAGTCACATTTCTCTAAAGAACTCGCCCAGGGCTGCTGAAAGCTCAAAAGAACCCATCTAGAAGTTTGGGGCATTTTACCTGTGAATCTTCACTTTGCGACTAAACTACTCACAGCAGTGCCAAATTTCCTGAGTCACTGAATGCGGGTGCCAGCGCCCTACAAGCAAACCAAAAATGAAACCAATGCGACCACTGAAATTACAGCTGGGTCATGTTATAGAGAGGTACGTTGAAATTGAAAGGTCGGCACAAATGGTCAAAACCGACATTTTCTCACCTTTCTGCCCGTTCGCAGCTCAGAAAATGACAATGACCATCCTCATCTCGTTGTGTAGCTGAACATAGACAAGAGCACCAAGAAAAAGACCCACATTTCTCTAAAGAACTCGGCCTGGGCTGCTGAAAGCTGAAAAAGAACCTATCTAGAAGTTTGGGGCTTTTTACCCATGAATCTTCACTTTGCGACTAAACTATTCACAGCAGTGCCAAATTTTCTGGGTCAATGAATGCGGGTGCCAGCGCCCTAAAAGCAAACCAAAAATCAAATCAATACGACCACTTACATTACAGCTGGGTCATGTTATAGAGAGGTACGTTGAAATTAAAAGGTCAGCACAAATGGTCAAAATCCGACATTTCCTCACCTTTCTGCCCGTTCGCAGCTTAGAATATGACAATGACCATCCTCATCTCGTTGTGTAGCTGGACATAGACAAGAGCACAATGTAAAGGAGTCACATTTCTCTAAAGAACTCGCCCAGGGCTGCTGAAAGCTGAAAAAGAACCTGTCTAGAAGTTTGGGGCTTTTTACCCGTGAATCTTTTACTTTGCGACTAAACTATTCACAGCAGTGCCAAATTTTCTGGGTCACTGAATGCGGGTGCCAGCGCCCTACAAGGAAACCAAAAATTAAACCAATGCGACCACTGAAATTACAGCTTGGTCATGTTATAGAGAGGTACGTTGAAATTGAAAGGTCAGCACAAATGGTCAAAATCCGACATTTTCTCACCTTTCTGCCCGTTCGCAGCTCAGAAAATGACAATGACCATCCTCATCTCGTTGTGTAGCTGGACATAGACAAGAGCACCATGAAAAAGAGCCACATTTCTCTAAAGAACTCGCCCAGGGCTGCTGAAAGTTGAAAAAGAACCTATCTAGAAGTTTGGGGCTTTTTACCCGTGAATATTCACTTTGCGACTAAACTATTCACAGCAGTGCCAAATTTTTAGGGTCACTGATTGTGGGTGCTAGCGCCCTACAAGCAAACCAAAAATGAAACCAATGTGACCGCTGACATTACAGCTGGGTCATGTTATAGAGAGGTACGTTGAAATTGAAAGGTCAGCACAAATGGTCAAAATCCGACATTTTCTCACCTTCCTGCCCGTTCGCAGCTTAGAAAATGACAATGACCATCCTCATCTCGTTGGTTAGCTGGACATAGACAAGAGCACCATGAAAAAGAGCCACATTTCTCTAAAGAACTCACCCAGGGCTGCTGAAAGCTGAAAAAGAACCTATCTAGAAGTTTGGGGTTTTTACCCGTGAATCTTCACTTTGCGACTAAACTATTCAAAGCAGTGCCAAATTTTATGGGTCACTGAATGCGGCTGCCAGCGCCCTACAAGCAAACCCAAAATTAAACCAATGCGACCACTTAAATTACAGCTGGGTCATGTTATAGGGAGGTACGTTGAAATTGAAAGGTCGGCACAAATGGTCAAAATCCGACATTTTCTCACCTTTCTGCCCGTTCGCAGCTCAGAAAATGACAATGACCATCCTCATCTCGTTGTGTAGCTGGACATAGACAAGAGCACCATGAAAAAGAGCCACATTTCTCTAAAGAACTCGCCCAGGGCTGCTGAAAGTTGAAAAAGAACCTATCTAGAAGTTTGGGGCTTTTTACCAATGAATCTTCACTTTGCGACTAAACTATTCACAGCAGTGCCAAATTTTTAGGGTCACTGATTGTGGGTGCCAGCGCCCTACAAGCAAACCAAAAATGAAAGCAATGCGACCGCTGACATTACAGCTGGGTCATGTTATAGAGAGGTACGTTGAAATTGAAAGGTCAGCACAAATGGTCAAAATCCGACATTTTCTCACCTTTCTGCCCGTTCGCAGCTCAGAAAATGACAATGACCATCCTCATCTCGTTGTGTAGCTGGACATAGACAAGAGCACCATGAAAAAGAGCCACATTTCTCTAAAGAACTCAACCAGGGCTGCTGAAAGTTGAAAAAGAACCTATCTAGAAGTTTGGGGCTTTTTACCCATGAATCTTCACTTTGCGACTAAACTATTCACAGCAGTGCCAAATTTTTAGGGTCACTGATTGTGGGTGCCAGCGCCCTGCAAGCAAACCAAAAATGAAACCAATGCGACCACTGAAATTACAGTTGGGTCATGTTATAGAGAGGTACGTTGAAATTGAAAGGTCAGCACAAATGGTCAAAATCCGACATTTTCTCACCTTTCTGCCCGTTCGCAGTTTAAAAAAAGAAAAACAGTCACATATCTCTAAAGAACTCGCCCACGGCTGCTGAAAGTTGAATAATGACCTATCTCCAAGTTTAGGGCTTGGTTCCCAGTGAATCTTCACTTTGCGATTAAACTATTCACAGGAGTGCCAAAATGTCTGGGTCACTGAATGTGGGTGTCAGCGCCCTATAAGCAAACCAAAAATCAAACCAATGCGACCACTAACATTACAGCTGGCTCATGTTATAGAGAGGTACGTTGAAATTGGAAGGTGAGACCAACTGGTCAAAATCCGACATTTTCTCACCTTTATGCCTGCTCGAAGCTCAGAAATTGACAAAGACAATCCTCATCTTGTTGTGTAGCTGGACATAGACAAGGGCACCAAGTAAAGCAGTCACATTTCTCTAAAGAACTCGCCCAGGGCTGCTGAAAGCTGAATAATAACCTATCTCAAAGTTTGGGGCTTTTTACATGTGAATCTTCACTTTGCGACTAAACTATTCACAGCAGTGCCAAATTTTATGGGTCACTGAATGTGGGTGCCAGCGCCCTACAAGCAAACCAAGAATCATATCAATGCGACCACTAACATTACAGCTGGCTCATGTTATAGAGAGGTACATTGAAATTCGAAGGTCAGCACAAATGGTCAAAATCCGACATTTTCTCACCTTTCTGCCCGTTCGCAGCTCACAAAATGAAAATGACCATCCTCATCTCGTTGTGTAGCTGGACATAGACAAGGGCACCAAGAAAAACAGTCACGTATCTCTAAAGAACTCGCCCAGGGCTGCTGAAAGCTGAATTATAACCAATCTCAAAGTTTAGGGCTTGGTACCCGTGAATCTTCACTTTGCGACTAAACTATTCACAGCAGTGCCAAAATTTCTGGGTCGCTGAATGTGGGTGGCAGCGCCCTACAAGCAAACCAAAAATCAAACCAATGCGACCACTGACATTACAGGTGACTCATGTTATAGAGAGGTACGTTGAAATTGGAAGGTGAACAAAAATGGTCAAAATCCGAAATTTTTTCTCACCTTTATGCCCGTTCGCAGCTCAGAAAATGACAATGACCATCCTCATCTGGTTGTGTAGCTGGACAAAGACAAGGGCACCAAGAAAAACAGTCACATATCTCTAAGGAACTCGCCCAGGGCTGCTGAAAGCTGAATAATAACCTATCTCAAAGTTTGGGGCTTTTTACCCGTGAATCTTCACTTTGCGACTAAACTATTCACAGCAGTGCCAAATTTTGTGGGTCACTGAATGTGGGTGCCAGCGCCCTACAAGCAAACCAAAATCAAACCAATGCGACCACTGTCATTACAGCTGGCTCATGTTATAGAGAGGTACGTTGAAATTGGAAGGTGAGACCAACTGGTCAAAATCCGACATTTTCTCACCTTTATACCAGTTCGAAGCTCAGAAATTGACAAAGACAATCCTCATCTTGTTGTGTAGCTGGACATAGACAAGGGCACCAAGTAAAACAGTCACATTTCTCTAAAGAACTCGCCCAGGGCTGATGAAAGCTGAATAATAACCTTTAACAACCACACAAGCCGACCTGTTTGGGAGCTATTACGCGTTGTATTATCAGGGCATAGGCAACAATTGCCGCATGCAGTATGCAATACTATGGACCAATGCCGTAGTATCGCAGGCAACAATTGCCGCATGCAGTATGCAATACTATGGACCAATGCCGTAGTATCGCAGGCAACAATTGCCGCATGCAGTATGCAATACTATGGACCAATGCCGTAGTATCGCAAGCACCAATGTGCGTTAGACTGGCCAATGCCAGGGCTAATGGGGGCAACAATTGCCCGGCGTGTCAA
The DNA here is from genome assembly GCF_964019385.1 of Sycon ciliatum. Lineage (NCBI taxonomy): Eukaryota > Metazoa > Porifera > Calcarea > Leucosolenida > Sycettidae > Sycon > Sycon ciliatum. The sequence goes on along the minus strand of NC_088651.1, from coordinate 8,114,143 downwards.
TACACGCATACGGTAGGGATGCACTTGTGAGCACATGTAGGCGCACTTGGCTCAATGCCGGCCTGACCCACGATCCCTACCGTTCTCCCTTCCGGGATGGCTTAGAATAGAATGATGGTTAGAGATGATGGGGTGGGTGGTGGTGCTCAAAAACTGGCCAAGGTTATCAAGCGATCTGACTGTTGGCGCAGCAAGGATGAAGAAGAAGCAGCATCGAGAGCCGGAGTAATGCGCATGCTCCGCGTGGTCCCGTGCCGGGGCGCGGGAGTTCGGAGTGCGTGTTCTGCACGGGCACGTGATGCGCTATGGCAAGTACGTGCAAATTATGTTAGGAATGTAATTGTTGGTGGGTTGCTAACTTCACTTACCGTGCCATGCACGGAAACTTATATTTAACAACCACACAAGCCGACCTGTTTGGGAGCTATTACGCGTTGTATTATCAGGGCATAGGCAACAATTGCCGCATGCAGTATGCAATACTATGGACCAATGCCGTAGTATCGCAGGCAACAATTGCCGCATGCAGTATGCAATACTATGGACCAATGCCGTAGTATCGCAGGCAACAATTGCCGCATGCAGTATGCAATACTATGGACCAATGCCGTAGTATCGCAAGCACCAATGTGCGTTAGACTGGCCAATGCCAGGGCTAATGGGGGCAACAATTGCCCGGCGTGTCAATACACGCATACGGTAGGGATGCACTTGTGAGCACATGTAGGCGCACTTGGCTCAATGCCGGCCTGACCCACGATCCCTACCGTTCTCCCAAAATACAACATGACCCAAACAGGAATTATCGGCATTACTATAGTTATAGTAGCGTTACTATAGTTATAGTATGATAGGTATATCATATGTACACTACAGCTGTTGCTAGGGCCGTCCAATGCGGCTACCCATTAGCATAACGGGCAGAGACTAGAACAATGCCGCTGGCAATGCTCTGTCTGCGACAGGGGTGCGGACATAGCGGAGGTAGGCAGAGCTTTGCCACCTGCCGGCGGTCTTCAGCACGCACTCAGGCACGCCAGCTTTGCCTGCCAGCGTTGCAGTGCCTCGTCTGAGGCTGTGGCTGCGCACGTCTTTGTTAGGCAAGGCTGTTTGTAGTAGCCTGTTGATGTTATGCGGCTTCAGGGGCGTGCCGTCATCATAGCGATAGAGCGGGCCAGGTGCCGAGCCACGGGCTGCTAGGTAGCTGGTGGCTGCCGTGTGCGGGCATGTCGGCGAGCCTGTCCTCCTGACGCTAATGTCCTGGCCGCTGCCGTATTGGCTCGTCTTTGTCACACGCAGGCGCAGCTCCACGCGGTCTGGGTACATGGTCGCATCGCTGTACTCAAGGCCGGCGCCCCGTGCCGTGAAGGTGTACTCGTTGACTCTGAGCAGCCCGTGGAAGGCCAGAGTCACGGCGCTCCAGAGCATGGCGCGGTTGTGCGGGCTAGGCACGGTGGACTGCAGGTAGTGCTGTACGCCAGCCAGATCGTCCAAAGTTGCGGCCCGCGTCGTCAACTGCTGAAGGGTGGACTGCGCTGGTTGTGTCGGCACTGCGTCGGCAGTTGGGCTGCGAGTCCAGAAGCGTCGACAACCTGACCCAAACAGGATTTATCTACATTACTATTACACTACAATTGATGTGAGTGCCGTCCAATGCGGCTGCCCATTAGCATAGTGGGCAATGCGCTCAACGTACCGGATACGGAACAATGCTGCTGGCACTGATCAGTCACTGGGTATGGCTTGCCCTAGTGCGGGGTGACAAGCGTTCGGAGCGCTGCAGCGAAGCGTATGTTGTGCTGGAGCTGCCCGCCAGGCCCTGGCGGATGAGGTCCATGGTTGCGTCATCAACTGCTGAAGGGTGGACTGCGCTGGTTGTGCCGGCACCGCTTCGGCAGTTGGGCTGCAAGTCCAGACGCGCTGACAACCGGACCCAGACAGGATTTATCTGCATTACTATTACACTGCAATTTATGTGAGTGCCGTCCAATGCGGCTGCCCATTAGCATAGTGGGCGATGTGCTCGAAGTACAGGATCTGGAACAATGCTGCCGGCAATGATCAGTCCCTGAGGTTGGCTTGCCCTGGCGCAGGGCGACAAGCGTTCGGAGTGCTGCGGCGAAGCGCATGCCATGCTGGAGCTGTCCGCCAGGCCCTGGCGGATGAGGTCCATGGTTGCGTCGTCAACTGCTGGAGGGTGGACTGCGCTGGTTGTGTCGGCACCACTTCGGCAGTTGGGATGCGAGTCCGGCAGCGCTGACAACCTGACCCAAACAGGATTTATCTGCATTACTATTACACTGCATTTGATGTGAGTGCCGTCCAATGCGGCTAGCCATTAGCACAGTGGGCAATGCACTCAAAGTACAGGATCTGGAACAATGCTGCCAGCACTGATCAGTCCCTGAGTGTGGCTTGCCCTGGCGCAGGGCGACAAGTGTTCGGAGCGCGGCAGCGAAGCGCATGTTATGCTGGAACTGGCCGCCAGGCCCTGGCGGATGAGGTCCATGGTTGCGTCGTCAACTGCTGGAGGGTGGACTGTGCAGGGTGTGTCAGCACTGCGTCGGTAGATGGGCTGAGAGTCCGGAAGCGCTGTACTCGAAGACGAGTAAGAGACTTAGCAGGATCATTGCAGAGTCGCCGTTGGGCTGAGAGTCCACATCAGCCGGTCTGTTGAACGGAAGGGGGAGGATCTAAGGCCAAATGGTGGTGCCTTATCTACATGGTTACGAACCTTCCAAAAAATGCCAAGCCGGGGCCAGACATGAGGGGAAACAGACCAAAGCCGCCAGGCATACTTCGTGTCAGCTTTAGAGAGGAGAGCTCAGCATCAGGGACCTAAATTTCCGAGCCATCTTGAAGATTATGGGCTGGTGCGAAAACGGCTCCGGGGGCCCTGGAGGGGTGTGCTGCTGCGTCAGTCGCACAATACGTGCTCCAAGCGTCGCGAACCTCCTCCCGACTAAAGTCTCCTAGGCCAGGGATGGGGCTGCAGTTGCCTCGGCTAGGTTCTGCTCCGCTGCCGGAGCGGCCAAGTCCTCGCGTACAGTACTCAGTAGTCTGGAGCCAACTTCAGCTCGAGCAGGCGAGTCCGCGGAGTAGGTTTTGTTCCTGTCGGGTCTAAATAATTGCGGGATGCCAGTGCGTTTCGCAGCTTAGCAGAGCGCATTTTGGCTGGACATCGCTTACTGACAGAGACATGGTTGATCGGATATTGATCAGAAACTGGCCGCGATTGTCAAACAATTTGACCGTCAAGGCAGCAAAGCAAAGAGCGTTATGGCTGGACATCGCTCACTGACGGAGACATGGTTGATCGGATATTGATCAGAAACTGGCCGCGATTGTCAAACAATTTGACCGTCACTGCGTCAGCGCAGCAAAGCAAACGGAGCGTTTTGGCTGGACATCGCTCACTGACAGAGACCTGGTTGATCGGATATTGATCAGAAACTGGCCGCGATAGTCAAACAATTTGACCGTCAGCACAGCAAAGCGAAGAGCAAGCTCAAAAACTGGCCAAGGTTATCAAGCGATCTGACTGTTGGCGCAGCAAGGATGAAGAAGAAGCAGCATCGAGAGCCGGAGTAATGCGCATGCTCCGCGTGGTCCCGTGCCGGGGCGCGGGAGTTCGGAGTGCGTGTTCTGCACGGGCACGTGATGCGCTATGGCAAGTACGTGCAAATTATGTTAGGAATGTAATTGTTGGTGGGTTGCTAACTTCACTTACCGTGCCATGCACGGAAACTTATATATCTCAAAGTTTGGGGCTTTTTACCCGTGAATCTTCTCTTTGCGACTAAACTATTCACAGCAGTGCCAAATTTTATGGGTCACTGAATGTGGGTGCCAGCGTCCTACAAGCAAACCAAAAATCATATCAATGCGACCACTAACATTACAGCTGGCTCCTGTTATAGAGAGGTACGTTGAAATTCAAAGGTGAGCACAAATGGTCAAAATCCGACATTTTCTCACCTTTCTGCGCGTTCGCAGCTCACAAAATGAGAAATGACCATCCTCATCTCGTTCTGTAGCTGGACATAGACAAGGGCACCAAGAAAAACAGTCACGTATCTTTAAGAAGTCGCCCAGGGCTGCTGAAAGCTGAATTATAACCAATCTCCAAGTTTAGGGTTTGGTACCCGTGAATCTTCACTTTGCGACTAAACTATTCACAGCAGTGCCAAAATTTCTGGGTCACTGAATGTGATTGCCAGCGCCCTACAAGCAAACCAAAAATCAAACCAATGCGACCACTGACATTACAGCTGGCTCATGTTATAGAGAGGTACGTTGAAATTGGAAGGTGAGCACAAATGGTCAAAATCCGACATTTTCTCACCTTTATGCTTGTTCGCAGCTCAGAAATTGACAAAGACCACCCTCATCTCGTTGTGGAGCTGGACATAGACAAGGGCACCAAGAAAAACAGTCGCGTATCTCTAAAGAACTCGCCCAGGGCTGCTGAAAGCTGAATAATAACCTATCTCCAAGTTTAGGGCTTGGTACCCGTGAATCTTCACTTTGCGACTAAACTATTCACAGCAGTGCCAAAATTTCTGGGTCGCTGAATGTGGGTGGCAGCGCCCTACAAGCAAACCAAAAATCAAACCAATTCGACCACTGACATTACAGCTGGCTCATGTTATAGAGAGGTACGTTGAAATTCAAAGGTGAGCACAAATGGTCAAAATCCGACATTTTCTCACCTTTCTGCCCGTTCGCAGCTCACAAAATGACAATGACCATCCTCATCTGGTTGTGTAGCTGGACATAGACAAGGGCACCAAGAAAAACAGTCACATATCTCTAAAGAACTCGCCCACGGCTGCTGAAAGCTGAATAATGACCTATCTCCAAGTTTAGGGCTTGGTACCCGTGAATCTTCCCTTTGCGATTAAACTATTCACAGGAGTGCCAAAATGTCTGGGTCACTGAATGTGGGTGTCAGCGCCCTATAAGCAAACCAAAAATCAAACCAATGCGACCACTGACATTACAGCTGGCTCATGTTATAGAGAGGTACATTGAAATTGGAAGGTGAGACCAACTGGTCAAAATCCGACATTTTCTCACCTTTATGCCTGTTCGAAGCTCAGGAATTGACAAAGACAATCCTCATCTTGTTGTGTAGCTGGACATAGACAAGGGCACCAAGTAAAACAGTCACATTTCTCTAAAGAACTCGCCCAGGGCTGCTGAAAGCTGAATTATAACCAATCTCCATGTTTAGGGTTTGGTACCCATGAATCTTCACTTTGCGACTAAACTATTCACAGCAGTGATATAGAGAGGTACGTTGACCAACTGGTCAAAATCCGACATTTTCTCACCTTTCTGCCCGTTCGCAGCTCAGACATTGACAAAAACAATCCTTATCTCGTTGTGTAGCTGGACATAGACAAGGGCACCAAGAAAAACAGTCACATATCTCTAAAGAACTCGCCCAGGGCTGCTGAAAGCTGAATAATAACCTATCTCCAAGTTTAGGGTTTGGTACCCATGAATCTTCACTTTGCGACTAAACTATTCACAGCAGTGAAATTTTTTATGGGTCATTGAATGTGGGTGCCAGCGTCCTACAAGCAAACCCAAACTCAAACCAATGCGACCACTGACATTACAGCTGGGTCATGTTATAGAGAGGTACGTTGAAATTCAAAGGTAAGCACAAATGGTCAAAATCCGACATTTTCTCACCTTTATGCCTGTTCGCAGCTCAGACATTGACAAAGACAATCCTCATCTCGTTGTGTAGCTGGACATAGACAAGGGCACCAAGAAAAGCAGTCACATTTCTCTAAAGAACTCGCCCAGGGCGGCTGAAAGCTGAATAATAACCTATCTCAAAGTTTGGGGCTTTTTACCCGTGAATCTTCACTTTACATCTAAACTATTCACAGCAGTGCCAAATTTTATGGGTCACTGAATGTGGGTGCCAGTGCCCTACAAGCAAACCAACAATCAAACTAATGCGACCACTGACATTACAGCTGGTTCATGTTATAGAGAGGTACGTTGAAATTGAAAGGTCAGCACAAATGGTCAAAATCCGACATTTTCTCACCTTTCTGCCCGTTCGCAGCTCAGAAAATGACAATGACCATCCTCATCTCGTTGTGTCGCTGGACATAGAAAATAGCACCATGAAAAAGAGCCATTTTTCTAAAGAACTCACCCAGGGCTGCTGAAAGCTGAACAAGAACCTATCTAGAAGTTTGGCGCTTTTTACCCGTGAATCTTCACTTTGCGACTAAACTATTCACAGCAGTGCCAAATTTTATGGGTCACTGAATGCGGGTGCCAGCGCCCTCCAAGTAAACCAAAAATGAAACCAATGCGACCACTGAAATTACAGCTGGGCCATGTTATAGAGAGGTACGTTGAAATTGAAAGGTCAGCACAAATGGTCAAAATCCGACATTTTCTCTCCTTTCTGCCCGTTCGCAGCTCAGAAAATGACAATGACCATCCTCATCTCGTTGTGTAGCTGGACATAGAAAATAGCACCATGAAAAAGAGCCACATTTCTCTAAAGAACTCACCCAGGGCTGCTGAAAGCTGAAAAAGAACCTATCTAGAAGTTTGGGGCTTTTTACCCGTGAATCTTCACTTTGCGACTAAACTATTCACGGCAGTGCCAAATTCTCTAGGTCAATGAATGCGGGTGCCAGCGCCCTAAAAGCAAACGAAAAATCAAATCAATGCGACCACTGACATTACAGCTGGTTCATGTTATAGAGAGGTACGTTGAAATTGAAAGGTCAGCACAAATGGTCAAAATCCGACATTTTCTCACCTTTCTGCCCGTTCGCAGCTCAGAAAATGACAATGACCATCCTCATCTCGTTGTGTAGCTGGACATAGAAAATAGCACCATGAAAAAGAGCCACATTTCTCTAAAGAACTCGCCCAGGGCTGCTGAAAGCTGAAAAAGAACCCATCTAGAAGTTTGGGGCTTTTTACCCGTGAATATTCACTTTGCGACTAAACTATTCACAGCAGTGCCAAATTTTCTGGGTCAATGAATGCGGGTGCCAGCGTCCTAAAAGCAAACCAAAAATCAAACCAATGCGACCACTGACATTACAGCTGGGTCATGTTATAGAGAGGTACGTTGAAATTGAAAGGTCAGCACAAATGGTCAAAATCCGACATTTTCTCACCTTTCTGCCCGTTCGCAGCTAAGAAAATGACCACGACCATCCTCATCTCGTTGTGTAGCTGGACATAGAAAATAGCACAATGAAAAAGTGCCACATTTCTCTAAAGAACTCGCCCAGGGCTGCTGAAAGCTGAAAAAGAACCTATCTAGAAGTTTGGGGCTTTTTACCCGTGAATCTTCACTTTGCGACTAAACTATTCACGGCTGTGCCAAATTTTCTGGGTCAATAAATGCGGGTGCCAGCGTCCTAAAAGCAAACCAAAAATGAAACGAATGCGACCACTGACATTACAGCTGGTTTATGTTATAGAGAGGTACGTTGAAATTGAAAGGTCAGCACAAATGGTGAAAATCCGACATTTTCTCGACTTTCTGCCCGTTCGCAGCTCAGAAAATGACAATGACCATCCTCATCTCGTTGTGTCGCTGGACATAGAAAAAAGCACAATGAAAAAGAGCCACATTTCTCTAAAGAACTCACCCAGGGCTACTGAAAGCTGAAAAAGAACCTATCTAGAAGTTTGGGGCTTTTTACCCGTGAATCTTCACTTTGCGACTAAACTATTAACAGCAGTGCCAATTTTTCTGGGTCAATGAATGCGGGTGCCAGCGCCCTAAAAGCAAACCAAAAATCAAATTAATGCGACCACTCACATTACAGCTGGGTCATGTTATAGAGAGGTACGTTGAAATTGAAAGGTCAGCACAAATGGTCAAAATCCGACATTTTCTCACCCTTCTACATGTTCGCAGCTCAGAAAATGACAATGAACATCCTCATCTCGTTGTGTAGCTGGAAATAGAAAATAGCACCAAGAAAAAGACCCACATTTCTCTGAAGAACACGCCCAGGGCTGCTGAAAGCTGAAAAAGAACCTATCTAGAAGTTTGGGGCTTTTTACCCGTGAATATTCACTTTGCGACTAAACTATTCACAGCAGTGCCAAATTTTCTGGGTCACTGAATGTGGGTGCCAGCGCCCTACAAGGAAACCAAAAATCAAACCAATGCGACCACTGACATTACCGCTGGGTCATGTTATAGTAGGGAGTTCAGTCACGTGACAGCACGGTGAAAAATCTTCGTCACGCGTCATGCATGCATTTATGACGCGAGCATGGCACAAAAATGTGCCACGTGGAAATATTGATTTTTTTTTAGACTTGTAGTTTGTTGAAGAAGGAGATGACAGCCATTTGACAGAGGAGATTTTTAGCTTTCGTTTGGTGTCTCACTCGAGGTCACAGTCGTGAGATGGGACTTCCCACGTCTTGCCGTAAAACTTTGAACGCGATTTTGATGTTGTTCCTTTGAGCGTTGACGGACGGTGATTCTTCCATCGTGTTCCTCGTCCCAAAATTAGGTAAGAACGATCGTCTTTCTTCATCTAGTTTGCAGCGGTTCCAGGCGGTAAGGAATATTTGTCTGCTCTGTATTTCTCTACAGCGAGAATTTGAATATTTGAATTCTTCATGGCCGATGAGGAGGAGAATAGCCCTGGACCTGCATGTCGGAGGCTTGGTATTTATTCAAGCAAACTGAGAAATGCGTTGAAATCAGACGAAGCTCTTACCTGTTTGAAGACGAGTGATTTTCCTGTCACCAACGATGTCGTTCTGGAGCTACTTACATTCAAAAATGCCTCGAAGTTTTCGTTCAACGATATGTTGAAATGGACTGGTTCTCTGATAGGTTCCAGTACCAAAGATATTGCTGTTGGCACGTTTGCCTCTAGAGTCCGTTCTCTGCAGCAACGTCGAGCAAGGCTGCTGAAGGACAAAGCCAGCGATCAGATTGCTGTCCTACTGGCTGAGCCCTTTATACTACCCTCTCCATCATCCGGCCAGTCGGAGTCAGGTGAGCGTGATAGGGAAAGCACCTCCAGCACTGAAGTTGGTACAACAACTGAGCCTTTGGCAGCAGAGGTTTTCCAGGTGCAGAGAGAAGCTAAGGCACAGGAGGAATTAGTGGGATCTTTAAAGGAGAAAATGAAGGTTGGGCAAGGGAAGCTACGAAATGTTAAAAAGAAATTGGGACGTCGAGATGAGACAATCAGATCACTGGAGGCTAAGGTAGCTAGTTCAGTAGAGGCTGATATGGTTGAAGATGAGTATGATGAACAGGATGAACAGGGCAGTGAGGATGACATGCCTATGGTAGATGAGCTGAAGAGGAAGCTAGTTAACACGCAGCATAAAGTGTATTATTGGCAGAAGCGTGCGGGTGATTTAGATACTTCCAGAAGGGAACTAGAGCGTGAACTGCAGGAGAAGTCTTTGTTGTTGTCCAGAGCTGACGGCAGAATTAAGCAGTTGGAGTTGGAGGTTGATGACTTAGGTTCACAGCTGCATGAAGAATGTAGTGGCTCCATGATTACAACATTTTCTGGCAATGCGTACCTCCCAGAAGTAGTCAAGTGTTGTATGGAGTTGTTGGCATTGAATGTGGGCATATGGAATGTGAAATCGGTCATTGATTGTGTACTTCATAACCTAGTCAGCAAGAAAGTAGACAGACTCCCTAGTGTAGGAACTTTGTCTGGGATGCTGGTGCAGCTAAAATCAGTTAGTTCACAGCATGCAGCTGAAGTACTTTCTCAGGCAGAAAATACAACCTTGCACACTGATGGCACGAGTAAGTTTGGTCAGAAGTATGGTACCTACCAAATTGCCACTGAAAATCAAGTTTTTAGTGTGGGTATGGTAGATATGAAAAATGGCACGTCAGAGCACATCCTTGATAAGTTCAAGGAGGTTTTGTCCGACCTTCAGGATTCGTGCAAGGGTGTTGGCGAGTCTTGTGAAACTGGCAATAAGATTGTAGCGAACATCAAGAACACGATGAGTGACCGGTGTGTTGTACAAAGAAAGTTCAATGAGTTGTTACATGACTATCGAGAGAAGATTTTGCCTGATGTTGTTGCTAGCTGGGAGACATTGAGCAATGAGCAGCAAAGTTCATTTTCCAACATGAATAATTTCTTTTGTGGAATGCATTTCATTGTTGGCTTGGCCGACCAATCACAGATTGCAATGAGGAAATGGGAGGACATGCATTTTGGTGATCAGCCATTTGGTGCACATACTTTGCATGGTGTGTATGATACAGACGGGTCTCGGGTCTTCAGATTACTTCGCAATGCTGCAAATGCGTTTCAGAAACATGGGAATGAGCAGGCTGGGTGCATGCATGCCTTTCGTAGTTATGTGACTGACATGGGGGGAGTGGTGCCTTTGGCAGAGCAGAGAGGCAACCGCAGCTATGTTTGCTACTTCAATGGTGCTGGAGTGTATTACCTTCACGAGCTCATGACAACGTTCCTGCAGGATGTTCAGGCGGACCCCAACCAACTCCTCCGTGCTGTCAAGGCTGACCTTGCAATCCCAGAATTGTTATCTGGTGCAAGAGCCCTTGGAATTCTCTCCAAGCTCGTCATAATGCCATTGTGGAAGGCTTTGGAAAGCAAATCAATCTCCATCTCTGACATGTCCAACGTCTACAGTCAGCTCCAGAAGAAATTTGAGTACTGGACGAATGATTCTGCGGACCTCCTCGACGGCACCGCTCGGCCGTTCACAGATGCTTCAGTTTCCCTCACCGACCCCGTGCTCACTTACCTGCTGCAGCCCAGTCCGAGTGACACTACCACTGTTGAGATTTTGCAGATGTTATGCACCGTGTATGCTCGGTATACATCTAACCTACTCTCCGATCATCTGCCAGGCGGTGCGTTCCATAAACCTGACGAGGCAACCAGAGTGCAAACTGCCTCTGTCAGCAACACCAATGTCGTTTCTGAACGTGATTTCGCGCAACTGGATCGACTTATCCGAGAAAAGCCCAATTCAAGAACTATCGCGCTGGAGGGGATGATTATGTTTTCTAATAACAAAACCGCAGAATGGCTGACCAGTAAACCTGCCCAGGAACAAGCCGAAATCCTCCAAATGGCACGGCAGACAGCTCCAGCTATGCAGGAAGCCTTCAGGAAGCGCCAGAAGGAAATCCATGAGTACTGCGTTCAGCGACTTCGTGACAAAGCAAAGGAGATTGCAGAGAAGAGGGAGAAGGAGCTGAAGAGGAAAGAAGCTTTGACGAAAGATGTTGAGCGCTATGGTCTGTGGACATCCAGACAAGAAGTTGACGAAAAGGTTGCACTCCTGAGCACCATTGCAGCAAAGAAGGCGGCTTTGAAAGCGCAGCTGCAGTTCCGGAAAGTTGTCCTGAATCAGAAGGCATCAGGAGATCTCTTTGCCATGTCTAAGGGTGGAAAACAACATCCTGTTCAAACACTGATCAGCCATCTCTGCGAGCTACTGAATGTATCGAACACTGCCAGCTCAGGTGCTGCTGCATCCGGTCAGGAAGCAACTCCGCTTGACCCAACCGGCCACACCAGCAGCTCGGCTCATGTTGCAGGCAGTCAGCACGCAACTCCCCTGGAGCCAACCACTTACACCACCAGTCCGGCTGATGTGGACAGTCAGCGAGCAGCTTCGTCAGAGCCAGCCGCCAACACCACCACCTCGGCTGACAATGTAGATTGCGAGCTGGAGCCAACAGCAAAACGGCTCCGCGTTGAAAATGAATAATTTTATTGTCCAAAGACATGGTCAAAGACATGGTCAAGACAAGTTTGTGGTTATTGTGTTGACTGTTTTTATTGTCTTTTTTGTGTCTTCCCCTCTTCCAACTGTTCTCTTCACTTTTTTCCTGTTCCGTTGCTATGGTAACAATGCTAGAATTTCCCGTTAACACTGTTAACCTACATTCCATTTTTGTTTTACCACGCTTGTGCAACGTTTTCACTCCATATTGTCATCATTGATATGTTTCGTTGCGTTTCTGCAATGTTGCTAGGGGTTGCCATGGAAACAATACACGGCGACGTGCCGTCAGGCAGTTGTTGTACATAGAAATGTTTGTACATTATTGCTTATCATATAGGCCTGTCATTTGGGCTCTTTTCAGCGAACTTTTTGTTTTTGTCACTATGTCCCCTGGTCAACTTCCCCTGGGTCCGTTTGTCAGTTTGTGCCATGCGTGCTATACACGTTTACATACAATTCAACACAATTCTATGATGATTGGCACCACAATTGAAATGACTGTATCTCAGGTTTGCTTTGAGATTTTCACATGAAATTTTCTGTGTGCTCTTGAAAGACGTGCTTATTCGATTTCCAACAGAATTTTCCTGGGAATTCTGAATTTGATTTTTTTGCCTGAACTCCCTAGTTATAGAGAGGTACGTTGAAATTGAAAGGTCAGCACAAATGGTCAAAATCCGACATTTTCTCACCCTTCTACATGTTCGCAGCTCAGAAAATGACAATGACCATCCTCATCTCGTTGTGTAGCTGGAAATAGAAAATAGCACCAAGAAAAAGACCCACATTTCTCTGAAGAACACGCCCAGGGCTGCTGAAAGCTGAAAAAGAACCTATCTAGAAGTTTGGGGCTTTTTACCCGTGAATCTTCACTTTGCGACTAAACTATTCACAGCAGTGCCAAATTTTATGAGTCACTGAATGTGGGTGCCAGCGCCCTACAAGGAAACCAAAAAATCAAACCAATGCGACCACTGACATTACCGCTGGGTCATGTTATAGAGAGGTACGTTGAAATTGAAAGGTCAGCACAAATGGTCAAAATCCGACATTTTCTCACCTTTCTGCCCGTTCGCAGCTCAGAAAATGACAATGACCATCCTCATCTCGTTGTGTAGCTGGACATAGAAAATAGCACCATGAAAAAGAGCCACATTTCTCTAAAGAACTCGCCCAGGGCTGCTGAAAGCTGAAAAAGAACCCATCTAGAAGTTTGGGGCTTTTTACCCGTGAATATTCACTTTGCGACTAAACTATTCACAGCAGTGCCAAATTTTCTGGGTCAATGAATGCGGGTGCCAGCGTCCTAAAAGCAAACCAAAAATCAAACCAATGCGACCACTGACATTACAGCTGGGTCATGTTATAGAGAGGTACGTTGAAATTGAAAGGTCAGCACAAATGGTCAAAATCCGACATTTTCTCACCTTTCTGCCCGTTCGCAGCTAAGAAAATGACCACGACCATCCTCATCTCGTTGTGTAGCTGGACATAGAAAATAGCACAATGAAAAAGTGCCACATTTCTCTAAAGAACTCGCCCAGGGCTGCTGAAAGCTGAAAAAGAACCTATCTAGAAGTTTGGGGCTTTTTACCCGTGAATCTTCACTTTGCGACTAAACTATTCACGGCAGTGCCAAATTTTCTGGGTCAATAAATGCGGGTGCCAGCGTCCTAAAAGCAAACCAAAAATGAAACGAATGCGACCACTGACATTACAGCTGGTTTATGTTATAGAGAGGTACGTTGAAATTGAAAGGTCAGCACAAATGGTGAAAATCCGACATTTTCTCGACTTTCTGCCCGTTCGCAGCTCACAAAATGACAATGACCATCCTCATCTCGTTGTGTCGCTGGACATAGAAAAAAGCACAATGAAAAAGAGCCACATTTCTCTAAAGAACTCACCCAGGGCTGCTGAAAGCTGAAAAAGAACCTATCTAGAAGTTTGGGGCTTTTTACCCGTGAATCTTCACTTTGCGACTAAACTATTAACAGCAGTGCCAATTTTTCTGGGTCAATGAATGCGGGTGCCAGCGCCCTAAAAGCAAACCAAAAATCAAATTAATGCGACCACTGACATTACAGCTGGGTCATGTTATAGAGAGGTACGTTGAAATTGAAAGGTCAGCACAAATGGTCAAAATCCGACATTTTCTCACCCTTCTACATGTTCGCAGCTCAGAAAATGACAATGAACATCCTCATCTCGTTGTGTAGCTGGAAATAGAAAATAGCACCAAGAAAAAGACCCACATTTCTCTGAAGAACACGCCCAGGGCTGCTGAAAGCTGAAAAAGAACCTATCTAGAAGTTTGGGGCTTTTTACCCGTGAATATTCACTTTGCGACTAAACTATTCACAGCAGTGCCAAATTTTCTGGGTCACTGAATGTGGGTGCCAGCGCCCTACAAGGAAACCAAAAATCAAACGAATGCGACCACTGACATTACCGCTGGGTCATGTTATAGAGAGGTACGTTGAAATTGAAAGGTCAGCACAAATGGTCAAAATCCGACATTTTCTCACCCTTCTACATGTTCGCAGCTCAGAAAATGACAATGACCATCCTCATCTCGTTGTGTAGCTGGAAATAGAAAATAGCACCAAGAAAAAGACCCACATTTCTCTGAAGAACACGCCCAGGGCTGCTGAAAGCTGAAAAATAAACCTATCTAGAAGTTTGGGGCTTTTTACCCGTGAATATTCACTTTGCGACTAAACTATTCACAGCAGTGCCAAATTTTCTGGGTCACTGAATGTGGGTGCCAGCGCCCTACAAGGAAACCAAAAATCAAACCAATGCGACCACTGACATTACCGCTGGGTCATGTATAGAGAGGTACGTTGAAATTGAAAGGTCAGCACAAATGGTCAAAATCCGACATTTTCTCACCTTTCTGCCCGTTCGCAGCTCAGAAAATGACAATGACCATCCTCATCTCGTTGTGTCGCTGGACATAGAAAATAGCACAATGAAAAAGAGCCACATTTCTCTAAAGAACTCACCCAGGGCTGCTGAAAGCTGACAAAGAACCTATCTAGAAGTTTGGGGCTTTTTACCCGTGAATCTTCACTTTGCGACTAAACTATTCACAGCAGTGCCAAATTTTCTGGGTCACTGAATGCGGGTGCCAGCGCCCTACAAGCAAACCAAAAATCAAACCAATGCGACCACTGAAATTACAGCTGGGTCATGTTATAGAGAGGTACGTTGAAATTGAAAGGTCAGCACAAATGGTCAAAATCCGACATTTTCTCACCTTTCTGCCCGTTCGCAGCTCAGAAAATGACAATGACCATCCTCATCTCGTTGTGTCGCTGGACATAGAAAATAGCACAATGAAAAAGAGCCACATTTCTCTAAAGAACTCACCCAGGGCTGCTGAAAGCTGACAAAGAACCTATCTAGAAGTTTGGGGCTTTTTACCCGTGAATCTTCACTTTGCGACTAAACTATTCACAGCAGTGCCAAATTTTCTGGGTCACTGAATGCGGGTGCCAGCGCCCTACAAGCAAACCAAAAATGAAACCAATGCGACCACTGAAATTACAGCTGGGTCATGTTATAGAGAGGTACGTTGAAATTGAAAGGTCAGCACAAATGGTCAAAATCCGACATTTTCTCACCTTTCTGCCCGTTCGCAGCTCAGAAAATGACAATGACCATCCTCATCTCGTTGTGTAGCTCGACATAGAAAATAGCACCATGAAAAAGAGCCACATTTCTCTAAAGAACTCACCCAGGGCTTCTGAAAGCTGAAAAAGAACCTATTTAGAAGTGTGGGGCTTTTTACCCGTGAATCTTCACTTTGCGACTAAACTATTCACAGCAGTGCCAAATTTTCTGGGTCACTGAATGCGGGTGCCAGCGCCCTACAAGGAAACCAAAAATCAAACCAATGCGACCACTGACATTACAGCTGGGTCATGTTATAGAGAGGTACGTTGAAATTGAAGGGTCAGCACAAATGGTCAAAATCCGACATTTTCTCACCTTTCTGCCCGTTCGCAGCTCAGAAAATGACAATGACCATCCTCATCTCGTTAGGTCGCTGGACATAGACAAGAGCACCATGAAAAAGAACCATATTTCTCTAAAGAACTCACCCAGGGGTGCTGAAAGCTGAAAAAGAACCTATCTAGAAGTTTGGGGCTTTTTACCCGTGAATCTTCACTTTGCGACTAAACTATTCACAGCAGTGCCAAATTTTCTAGTTCAATGAATGCGGGTGCCAGCGCCCTAAAAGCAAACCAAAAATCAAATCAATGCGACCACTGACATAACAGCTGGGTCATGTTATAGAGAGGTACGTTGAAATTGAAAGGTCAGCACAAATGGTTAAAATCCGACATTTTCTCACCTTTCTGCCCGTTCTCAGCTCAGAAAATGACAATGAACATCCTCATCTCGTTGTGTAGCTGGAAATAGAAAATAGCACCATGAAAAAGAGCCACATTTCTCTAAAGAACTCGCCCAGGGCTGCTGAAAGCTGGAAAAGAACCTATCTAGAAGTGTAGGGCTTTGTACCCGTGAATCTTCACTTTGCGACAAAACTATTCACAGCAGTGCCACATTTTCTGGGTCACTGAATGTGGGTGCCAGCGCCCTACAAACAAACCAAAAATCAAACCAATGCGACCACTGACATTACAGCTGGGTCGTGTTATAGAGAGGTACGTTGAAATTGAAAGGTCAGCACAAATGGTCAAAATCCACCATTTTCTCACCTTTCTGCCCGTTCGCAGCTAAGAAAATGACAATGACCATCCTCATCTCGTTGTGTAGCTGGACATAGAAAATAGCACCATGAAAAAGAGCCACATTTCTCTAAAGAACTCGCCCAGGGTTGCTGAAAGCTGAAAAAGAACCCATCTAGAAGTATGGGGCTTTTTACCCGTGAATCTTCAGTTTGCGACTAAACTATTCACAGCAGTGCCAAATTTTCTGGGTCACTGAATGCGGGTGCCAGCGCCCTAAAAGCAAACCAAAAAATCAAACCAATGCTAACACTGACATTATAGCTGGGTCATGTTATAGAGAGGTACGTCGACATTGAAAGGTCAGCACAAATGGTCAAAATCCGACATTTTCTCACCTTTCTGCCCGTTCGCAGCTCAGAAAATGACAATGACCATCCTCATCTCGTTGTGTCGCTGGACATAGAAAATGGCACCATGAAAAAGAGCCACATTTCTCGAAAGAACTCACCCAGGGCTGCTGAAAGCTGAAAAAGAACCTATCTAGAAGTTTGGGGCTTTTTACCCGTGAATCTTCACTTTGCGACTTAACTATTCACAGCAGTGCCAAATTTTATGGGTCACTGAATGCGGGTGCCAGCGCCCTACAAGCCAACCAAAAATGAAACCAATGCGACCACTGAAATTACAGCTGGGTCATGTTATAGAGAGGTACGTTGAAATTGAAAGGTCAGCACAAATGGTCAAAATCCGACATTTTCTCACCGTTCTACCCGTTCGCAGCTCAGAAAATGACAATGACCATCCTCATCTCGTTGTGTCGCTGGACATAGAAAATAGCACCATGAAAAAGAGCCACAGTTCTCTAAAGAACTCACCCAGGGCTGCTGAAAGCTGAAAAGAACCTATCTAGAAGTTTGGGGCTTTTTACCCGTGAATCTTCACTTTGCGACTAAACTATTCACAGCAGTGCCAAATTTTTAGGGTCACTGATTGTGGGTGGCAGCGCCCTACAAGCAAACCAAAAATGAAACCAATGCGACCACTGACATAACAGCTGGGTCATGTTATAGAGAGGTACGTTGAAATTGAAAGGTCAGCACAAATGGTCAAAATCCGACATTTTCTCACCTTTCTGCGCGTTCCCAGCTAAGAAAATGACAATGACCATCCTCATCTCGTTGTGTAGCTGGACATAGAAAATAGCACCATGAAAAAGAGCCACATTTCTCTAAAGAACTCGCCCAGGGGTGCTGAAAGCTGAAAAAGAACCTATCTAGAAGTTTGGGGCTTTTTACCTATGAATCTTAACTTTGCGACTAAACTATTCACAGCAGTGCCAAATTTTCTGGGTCACTGATTGTGGGTGCCAGCGCCCTACAAGCAAACCAAAAATGAAACCAATGTGACCGCTGACATTACAGCTCGGTCATGTTATAGAGAGGTACGTTGAAATTGAAAGGTCAGCACAAATGGTCAAAATCCGACATTTTCTCACCTTTCTGCCCGTTCGCAGCTCAGAAAATGACAATGACCATCCTCATCTCGTTGTGTAGCTGGACATAGAAAATAGTACCATGAAAAAGAGCCACATTTCTCTAAAGAACTCACCCAGTGCTGCTGAAAGCTGAAAAAGAACCTATCTAGAAGTTTGGGGCTTTTTACCCGTGAATCTTCACTTTGCGACTAAACTATTCACAGCAGTGCCAAATTTTATGGGTCACTGAATGCGGGTGCCAGCGCCCTACAAGCAAACCAAAAATGAAACCAATGCGACCACTGAAAATACAGCTGGGTCATGTTATAGAGAGGTACGTTGAAATTGAAAGGTCAGCACAAATGGTCAAAATCCGACATTTTCTCACCTTTCTGCCCGTTCGCAGCTCAGAAAATGACAATGACCATCCTCATCTCGTTGTGTAGCTGGACATAGACAAGAGCACCAAGAAAAAGACCCACAGTTCTCTAAAGAACTCGCCCAGGGCTGCTGAAAGCTGAAAAAGAACCTATCTAGAAGTTTGGGGCTTTTTACCCGTGAATCTTCACTTTGCGACTAAACTATTCACAGCAGTGCCAAATTTTTAGGGTCACTGAATGCGGGTGCCAGCGCCCTACAAGCAAACCAAAAATGAAACAAATGCGACCACTGAAATTACAGCTGGGTCATGTTATAGGGAGGTACGTTGAAATTGAAAGGTCGGCACAAATGGTCAAAATCCGACATTTTCTCACCTTTCTGCCCGTTCTCAGCTCAGAAAATGACAATGACCATCCTCATCTCGTTGTGTAGCTGGACATAGACAAGAGCACAATGAAAAAGAGCCACATTCCTCTAAAGAACTCGCCCAGGGCTGCTGAAAGTTGAAAAAGAACCTATCTAGAAGTTTGGGGCTTTTTACCCATGAATCTTCACTTTGCGACTAAACTATTCACAGCAGGGCCAAATTTTTAGGGTCACTGATTGTGGGTGCCAGCGCCCTACAAGCAAACCAAAAATGAAACCAATGCGACCGCTGACATTACAGCTGGGTCATGTTATAGAGAGGTACGTTGAAATTGAAAGGTCAGCACAAATGGTCAAAATCCGACATTTTCTCACCTTTCTGCCCGTTCGCAGCTTCGAAAATGACAATGACCATCCTCATCTCGTTGGTTAGCTGGACATAGACAAGAGCACCATGAAAAAGAGTCACATTTCTCTAAAGAACTCGCCCAGGGCTGCTGAAAGCTGAAAAAGAACCTATCTAGAAGTTTGGGGCTTTTTACCCGTGAATCTTCACTTTGCGACTAAACTATTCACAGCAGTGCCAAATTTTATGAGTCACTGAATGCGGGTGCCAGCGCCCTGCAAGCAAACCAAAAATGAAACCAATGCGACCACTGAAATTACAGTTGGGTCATGTTATAGAGAGGTACGTTGAAATTGAAAGGTCAGCACAAATGGTCAAAATCCGACATTTTCTCACCTTTCTGCCCGTTCGCAGTTTAGAAAATAAAAATGACCTTCCTCATCTCGTTGGTTAGCTGGACATAGACAAGAGCACAATGTAAAGGAGTCACATTTCTCTAAAGAACTCGCCCAGGGCTGCTGAAAGCTGAAAAAGAACCTGTCTAGAAGTTTGGGGCTTTTTACCCGTGAATCTTTTACTTTGCCACTAAACTATTCACAGCAGTGCCAAATTTTCTGGGTCACTGAATGCGGGTGCCAGCGCCCTACAAGGAAACCAAAAATTAAACCAATGCGACCACTGAAATTACAGCTGGGTCATGTTATAGAGAGGTACGTTGAAATTGAAATGT
Organism: Sycon ciliatum; assembly: GCF_964019385.1. NCBI lineage: Eukaryota > Metazoa > Porifera > Calcarea > Leucosolenida > Sycettidae > Sycon > Sycon ciliatum. The sequence goes on along the minus strand of NC_088651.1, from coordinate 8,094,365 downwards.
CAGCACAAATGGTCAAAATCCGACATTTTCTCACCTTTCTGCCCGTTCGCAGCTCAGAAAATGACAATGACCATCCTCATCTCGTTGTGTAGCTGGACATAGACAAGAGCACCATGAAAAAGAGCCACATTTCTCTAAAGAACTCGCCCAGGGCTGCTGAAAGTTGAAAAAGAACCTATCTAGAAGTTTGGGGCTTTTTACCCGTGAATCTTCACTTTGCGACTAAACTATTCACAGCAGTGCCAAATTTTTAGGGTCACTGATTGTGGGTGCTAGCGCCCTACAAGCAAACCAAAAATGAAACCAATGTGACCGCTGACATTACAGCTGGGTCATGTTATAGAGAGGTGCGTTGAAATTGAAAGGTCAGCACAAATGGTCAAAATCCGACATTTTCTAACCTTTCTGCCCGTTTGCAGCTCAGAAAATGACAATGACCATCCTCATCTCGTTGGTTAGCTGGACATAGACAAGAGCACCAAGAAAAAAAGTCACATTTCTCTAAAGAACTCGCCCAGGGCTGCTGAAAGCTGAAAAAGAACCTATCTAGAAGTTTGGGGCTTTTTACCCGTGAATCTTCACTTTACGATTAACTATTCACAGCAGTGCCAAATTTTATGGGTCACTGAACAGCGCCCTACAAGCAAACCAAAAATGAAACCAATGCGACCACTGAAATTACAGCGGGGTCATGTTATAGAGAGGTACGTTGAAATTGAAAGGTCAGCAGAAATGATCAAATCCGACATTTTCTCACCTTTCTGCCCGTTGGCAGCTCAGAAAATGACAATGACCATCCTCATCTCGTTGTGTAGCTGGACATAGAAAATAGCACCATGAAAAACAGCCACATTTCTCTAAAGAACTCACCCAGGGCTGCTGAAAGCTGAAAAAGAACCTAACGTTATCTAGAAGTTAGGGGCTTTTTACCCGTGAATCTTCACTTTGCGACTAAACTATTCCCAGCAGTGCCAAACTTTCTGGGTCACTGAATGCGGGTGCCAGCGCCCTACAAGCAAACCAAAAATGAAACCAATGCGACCACTGAAATTACAGCTGGGTTATGTTATAGAGAGGTACGTTGAAATTGAAAGGTCGGCACAAATGGTCAAAATCCGACATTTTCTCACCTTTCTGCCCGTTCGCAGTTTAGAAAATGAAAATGACCTTCCTCATCTCGTTGGTTAGCTGGACATAGACAAGAGCACCATGAAAAAGAGTCACATTTCTCTAAAGAACTCGCCCAGGGCTGCTGAAAGCTGAAAAAGAACCTATCTAGAAGTTTGGGGCTTTTTACCCGTGAATCTTCACTTTGCGACTAAACTATTCACAGCAGTGCCAAATTTTCTGGGTCACTGAATGCAGGTGCTAGCGCCCTACAAGCAAACCAAAAATGAAACCAATGCGACCACTGAAATTACAGCAGGGTCATGTTATAGAGAGGTACGTTGAAATTGAAAGGTCAGCACAAATGGTCAAAATCCGACATTTTCTCACCTTTCTGCCCGTTCGCAGCTCAGAAAATGACAATGACCATCCTCATCTCGTTGTGTAGCTGGACATAGAAAATAGCACCATGAAAAACAGCCACATTTCTCTAAAGAACTCACCCAGGGCTGCTGAAAGCTGATAAAGAACCTATCTAGAAGTTTGGGGCTTTTTACCCGTGAATCTTCACTTTGCGACTAAACTATTCACAGCAGTGCCAAATTTTTAGGGTCACTGATTGTGGGTGCCAGCGCCCTACAACCAAACCAAAAATGAAACCAATGCGACCGCTGACATTACAGCTGGGTCATGTTATAGAGAGGTACGTTGAAATTGAAAGGTCGGCACAAATGGTCAAAATCCGACATTTTCTCACCTTTCTGCCCGTTCGCAGCTCAGAAAATGACAATGACCATCCTCATCTCGTTGTGTAGCTGGACATAGACAAGAGCACCAAGAAAGAGACCCACATTTCTCTAAAGAACTCGCCCAGGGCTGCTGAAAGCTGACAAAGAACCTATCTAGAAGTTTGGGGCTTTTTACCCGTGAATCTTCACTTTGCGACTAAACTATTCACAGCAGTGCCAAATTTTTAGGGTCACTGAATGCGGGTGCCAGCGCCCTACAAGCTAACCAAAAATGAAACCAATACGACCGCTGACATTACAGCTGGGTCATGTTATAGAGAGGTACGTTGAAATTGAAAGGTCAGCACAAATGGTCAAAATCCGACATTTTCTCACCTTTCTGCCCGTTCGCAGCTTAGAAAATGACAATGACCATCCTCATCTCGTTGGTTAGCTGGTCATAGACAAGAGCACCATGAAAAAGAGTCACATTTCTCTAAAGAACTCGCCCAGGGCTGCTGAAAGCTGAAAAAGAACCTATCTAGAAGTTTGGGGCTTTTTACCCGTGAATCTTCACTTTGCGACTAAACTATTCACAGCGATGCCAAATTTTCTGAGTCAATGAATGCGGGTGCCAGCGCCCTAAAAGCAAACCAAAAATCAATGCGACCACTGACATTACAGCTGGTTCATGTTATAGAGAGGTACGTTGAAATTGAAAGGTCGGCACAAATGGTCAAAATCCGACATTTTCTCACCTTTCTGCCCGTTCGCAGCTCAGAAAATGACAATGACCATCCTCATCTCGTTGTGTAGCTGGACATAGAAAATAGCACCATGAAAAACAGCCACATTTCTCTAAAGAACTCACCCAGGGCTGCTGAAAGCTGACAAAGAACCTATCTACAAGTTTGGGGCTTTTTACCCGTGAATCTTCACTTTGCGACTAAACTATTCACAGCAGTACCAAATTTTTAGGGTCACTGATTGTGGGTGCCAGCGCCCTACAAGCAAACCAAAAATGAAACCAATGCGACCGCTGACATTACAGCTGGGTCATGTTATAGAGAGGTACGTTGAAATTGAAAGGTCAGCACAAATGGTCAAAATCCGACATTTTCTCACCTTTCTGCCCGTTCGCAGCTTAGAAAATGACAATGACCATCCTCATCTCGTTGGTTAGCTGGGCATAGACAAGAGCACCATGAAAAAGAGTCACATTTCTCTAAAGAACTCGCCCAGGGCTGCTGAAAGCTGAAAAAGAACCTATCTAGAAGTTTGGGGCTTTTTACCCGTGAATCTTCACTTTGCGACTAAACTATTCGCAGCAGTGCCAAATTTTCTGAGTCAATGAATGCGGGTGCCAGCGCCCTAAAAGCAAACCAAAAATCAAATCAATGCGACCACTGACATTACAGCTGGTTCATGTTATAGAGAGGTACGTTGAAATTAAAAGGTCAGCACAAATGGTCAAAATCCGACATTTTCTCACCTTTCTGCGCGTTCCCAGCTAAGAAAATGACAATGACCATCCTCATCTCGTTGTGTAGCTGGACATAGACAAGAGCACCAAGAAAAAGACCCACATTTCTCTAAAGAACTCGGCCTGGGCTGCTGAAAGCTGAAAAAGAACCTATCTAAAAGTTTGGGGCTTTTTACCCATGAATCTTCACTTTGCGACTAAACTATTCACAGCAGTGCCAAATTTTCTGGGTCACTGAATGCGGGTGCCAGCGCCCTAAAAGCAAACCAAAAATGAAACCAATGCAACCACTGAAATTACAGCTGAGTCATGTTATAGAGAGGTACGTTGAAATTGAAAGGTCAGCACAAATGGTCAAAATCCGACATTTTCTCACCTTTCTGCCCGTTCGCAGCTCAGAAAATGACAATGACCATCCTCATCTCGTTGTGTAGCTGGACATAGAAAATACCACAATGAAAGAGAGACACATTTCTCTAAAGAACTCACCCAGGGCTGCTGAAAGCTGAAAAAGAACCTATCTAGAAGTTTGGGGCTTTTTACCCGTGAATCTTCACTTTGCGACTAAACTATTCACAGCAGTGCCAAATTTTTAGGGTCACTGATTGTGGGTGCCAGCGCCCTACAAGCAAACCAAAAACGAAACCAATGCGACCGCTGACATTACAGCTGGGTCATGTTATAGAGAGGTACGTTGAAATTGAAAGGTCGGCACAAATGGTCAAAATCCGACATTTTCTCACCTTTCTGCCCGTTCGCAGCTTAGAAAATGACAATGACCATCCTCATCTCGTTGGTTAGCTGGACATAGACAAGAGCACCATGAAAAAGAGTCACATTTCTCTAAAGAACTCGCCCAGGGCTGCTGAAAGCTCAAAAGAACCCATCTAGAAGTTTGGGGCATTTTACCTGTGAATCTTCACTTTGCGACTAAACTACTCACAGCAGTGCCAAATTTCCTGAGTCACTGAATGCGGGTGCCAGCGCCCTACAAGCAAACCAAAAATGAAACCAATGCGACCACTGAAATTACAGCTGGGTCATGTTATAGAGAGGTACGTTGAAATTGAAAGGTCGGCACAAATGGTCAAAACCGACATTTTCTCACCTTTCTGCCCGTTCGCAGCTCAGAAAATGACAATGACCATCCTCATCTCGTTGTGTAGCTGAACATAGACAAGAGCACCAAGAAAAAGACCCACATTTCTCTAAAGAACTCGGCCTGGGCTGCTGAAAGCTGAAAAAGAACCTATCTAGAAGTTTGGGGCTTTTTACCCATGAATCTTCACTTTGCGACTAAACTATTCACAGCAGTGCCAAATTTTCTGGGTCAATGAATGCGGGTGCCAGCGCCCTAAAAGCAAACCAAAAATCAAATCAATACGACCACTTACATTACAGCTGGGTCATGTTATAGAGAGGTACGTTGAAATTAAAAGGTCAGCACAAATGGTCAAAATCCGACATTTCCTCACCTTTCTGCCCGTTCGCAGCTTAGAATATGACAATGACCATCCTCATCTCGTTGGTTAGCTGGACATAGACAAGAGCACAATGTAAAGGAGTCACATTTCTCTAAAGAACTCGCCCAGGGCTGCTGAAAGCTGAAAAAGAACCTGTCTAGAAGTTTGGGGCTTTTTACCCGTGAATCTTTTACTTTGCGACTAAACTATTCACAGCAGTGCCAAATTTTCTGGGTCACTGAATGCGGGTGCCAGCGCCCTACAAGGAAACCAAAAATTAAACCAATGCGACCACTGAAATTACAGCTTGGTCATGTTATAGAGAGGTACGTTGAAATTGAAAGGTCAGCACAAATGGTCAAAATCCGACATTTTCTCACCTTTCTGCCCGTTCGCAGCTCAGAAAATGACAATGACCATCCTCATCTCGTTGTGTAGCTGGACATAGACAAGAGCACCATGAAAAAGAGCCACATTTCTCTAAAGAACTCGCCCAGGGCTGCTGAAAGTTGAAAAAGAACCTATCTAGAAGTTTGGGGCTTTTTACCCGTGAATATTCACTTTGCGACTAAACTATTCACAGCAGTGCCAAATTTTTAGGGTCACTGATTGTGGGTGCTAGCGCCCTACAAGCAAACCAAAAATGAAACCAATGTGACCGCTGACATTACAGCTGGGTCATGTTATAGAGAGGTACGTTGAAATTGAAAGGTCAGCACAAATGGTCAAAATCCGACATTTTCTCACCTTCCTGCCCGTTCGCAGCTTAGAAAATGACAATGACCATCCTCATCTCGTTGGTTAGCTGGACATAGACAAGAGCACCATGAAAAAGAGCCACATTTCTCTAAAGAACTCACCCAGGGCTGCTGAAAGCTGAAAAAGAACCTATCTAGAAGTTTGGGGTTTTTACCCGTGAATCTTCACTTTGCGACTAAACTATTCAAAGCAGTGCCAAATTTTATGGGTCACTGAATGCGGCTGCCAGCGCCCTACAAGCAAACCCAAAATTAAACCAATGCGACCACTTAAATTACAGCTGGGTCATGTTATAGGGAGGTACGTTGAAATTGAAAGGTCGGCACAAATGGTCAAAATCCGACATTTTCTCACCTTTCTGCCCGTTCGCAGCTCAGAAAATGACAATGACCATCCTCATCTCGTTGTGTAGCTGGACATAGACAAGAGCACCATGAAAAAGAGCCACATTTCTCTAAAGAACTCGCCCAGGGCTGCTGAAAGTTGAAAAAGAACCTATCTAGAAGTTTGGGGCTTTTTACCAATGAATCTTCACTTTGCGACTAAACTATTCACAGCAGTGCCAAATTTTTAGGGTCACTGATTGTGGGTGCCAGCGCCCTACAAGCAAACCAAAAATGAAAGCAATGCGACCGCTGACATTACAGCTGGGTCATGTTATAGAGAGGTACGTTGAAATTGAAAGGTCAGCACAAATGGTCAAAATCCGACATTTTCTCACCTTTCTGCCCGTTCGCAGCTTAGAAAATGACAATGACCATCCTCATCTCGTTGGTTAGCTGGACATAGACAAGAGTACCATGAAAAAGAGTCACATTTCTCTAAAGAACTCGCCCAGGGCTGCTGAAAGCTGAAAAAGAACCTATCTAGAAGTTTGGGGCTTTTTACCCGTGAATCTTCACTTTGTGACTAAACTATTCACAGCAGTGCCAAATTTTCTGGGTCACTGAATGCGGGTGCCAGCGCCCTACAAGCAAACCAAAAATTCAACCAATGCGACCACTGAAATTACAGCTGGTTCATGTTATAGGGAGGTACGTTGAAATTGAAAGGTCGGCACAAATGGTCAAAATCCGACATTTTCTCACCTTTCTGCCCGTTCGCAGCTCAGAAAATGACAATGACCATCCTCATCTCGTTGTGTAGCTGGACATAGACAAGAGCACCATGAAAAAGAGCCACATTTCTCTAAAGAACTCAACCAGGGCTGCTGAAAGTTGAAAAAGAACCTATCTAGAAGTTTGGGGCTTTTTACCCATGAATCTTCACTTTGCGACTAAACTATTCACAGCAGTGCCAAATTTTTAGGGTCACTGATTGTGGGTGCCAGCGCCCTACAAGCAAACCAAAAATGAAAGCAATGCGACCGCTGACATTACAGCTGGGTCATGTTATAGAGAGGTACGTTGAAATTGAAAGGTCAGCACAAATGGTCAAAATCCGACATTTTCTCACCTTTCTGCCCGTTCGCAGCTTAGAAAATGACAATGACCATCCTTATCTCGTTGGTTAGCTGGACATAGACAAGAGTACCATGAAAAAGAGTCACATTTCTCTAAAGAACTCGCCCAGGGCTGCTGAAAGCTGAAAAAGAACCTATCTAGAAGTTTGGGGCTTTTTACCCGTGAATCTTCACTTTGCGACTAAACTATTCACAGCAGTGCCAAATTTTCTGGGTCACTGAATGCGGGTGCCAGCGCCCTACAAGCAAACCAAAAATGAAACCAATGCGACCACTGAAATTACAGCTGGGTCATGTTATAGGGAGGTACGTTGAAATTGAAAGGTCGGCACAAATGGTCAAAATCCGACATTTTCTCACCTTTCTGCCCGTTCGCAGCTCAGAAAATGACAATGACCATCCTCATCTCGTTGTGTAGCTGGACATAGACAAGAGCACCATGAAAAAGAGCCACATTTCTCTAAAGAACTCGCCCAGGGCTGCTGAAAGTTGAAAAAGAACCTATCTAGAAGTTTGGGGCTTTTTACCCGTGAATATTCACTTTGCGACTAAACTATTCAAAGCAGTGCCAAATTTTTAGGGTCACTGATTGTGGGTGCCAGCGCCCTACAAGCAAACCAAAAATGAAACCAATGTGACCGCTGACATTACAGCTGGGTCATGTTATAGAGAGGTACGTTGAAATTGAAAGGTCGGCACAAATGGTCAAAATCCGACATTTTCTCACCTTCCTGCCCGTTCGCAGCTTAGAAAATGACAATGACCACCCTCATCTCGTTGGTTAGCTGGACATAGACAAGAGCACCATGAAAAAGAGCCACATTTCTCTAAAGAACTCACCCAGGGCTGCTGAAAGCTGAAAAAGAACCGATCTAGAAGTTTAGGGTTTTTACCCGTGAATCTTCACTTTGCGACTAAACTATTCACAGCAGTGCCAAATTTTCTGGGTCACTGAATGCGGCTGCCAGCGCCCTACAAGCAAACCAAAAATGAAACCAATGCGACCACTGAAATTACAGCTGGGTCATGTTATAGGGAGGTACGTTGAAATTGAAAGGTCGGCACAAATGGTCAAAATCCGACATTTTCTCACCTTTCTGCCCGTTCGCAGCTCAGAAAATGACAATGACCATCCTCATCTCGTTGTGTAGCTGGACATAGACAAGAGCACCATGAAAAAGAGCCACATTTCTCTAAAGAACTCGCCCAGGGCTGCTGAAAGTTGAAAAAGAACCTATCTAGAAGTTTGGGGCTTTTTACCCATGAATCTTCACTTTGCGACTAAACTATTCACAGCAGTGCCAAATTTTTAGGGTCACTGATTGTGGGTGCCAGCGCCCTACAAGCAAACCAAAAATGAAAGCAATGCGACCGCTGACATTACAGCTGGGTCATGTTATAGAGAGGTACGTTGAAATTGAAAGGTCAGCACAAATGGTCAAAATCCGACATTTTCTCACCTTTCTGCCCGTTCGCAGCTTAGAAAATGACAATGACCATCCTCATCTCGTTGGTTAGCTGGACATAGACAAGAGTACCATGAAAAAGAGTCACATTTCTCTAAAGAACTCGCCCAGGGCTGCTGAAAGCTGAAAAAGAACCTATCTAGAAGTTTGGGGCTTTTTACCCGTGAATCTTCACTTTGCGACTAAACTATTCACAGCAGTGCCAAATTTTCTGGGTCACTGAATGCGGGTGCCAGCGCCCTACAAGCAAACCAAAAATTCAACCAATGCGACCACTGAAATTACAGCTGGGTCATGTTATAGGGAGGTACGTTGAAATTGAAAGGTCGGCACAAATGGTCAAAATCCGACATTTTCTCACCTTTCTGCCCGTTCGCAGCTCAGAAAATGACAATGACCATCCTCATCTCGTTGTGTAGCTGGACATAGACAAGAGCACCATGAAAAAGAGCCACATTTCTCTAAAGAACTCGCCCAGGGCTGCTGAAAGTTGAAAAAGAACCTATCTAGAAGTTTGGGGCTTTTTACCCGTGAATATTCACTTTGCGACTAAACTATTCAAAGCAGTGCCAAATTTTTAGGGTCACTGATTGTGGGTGCCAGCGCCCTACAAGCAAACCAAAAATGAAACCAATGTGACCGCTGACATTACAGCTGGGTCATGTTATAGAGAGGTACGTTGAAATTGAAAGGTCGGCACAAATGGTCAAAATCCGACATTTTCTCACCTTCCTGCCCGTTCGCAGCTTAGAAAATGACAATGACCACCCTCATCTCGTTGGTTAGCTGGACATAGACAAGAGCACCATGAAAAAGAGCCACATTTCTCTAAAGAACTCGCCCAGGGCTGCTGAAAGCTGAAAAAGAACCGATCTAGAAGTTTAGGGTTTTTACCCGTGAATCTTCACTTTGCGACTAAACTATTCACAGCAGTGCCAAATTTTCTGGGTCACTGAATGCGGCTGCCAGCGCCCTACAAGCAAACCAAAAATTAAACCAATGCGACCACTGAAATTACAGCTGGGTCATGTTATAGGGAGGTACGTTGAAATTGAAAGGTCGGCACAAATGGTCAAAATCCGACATTTTCTCACCTTTCTGCCCGTTCGCAGCTCAGAAAATGACAATGACCATCCTCATCTCGTTGTGTAGCTGAACATAGACAAGAGCACCATGAAAAAGAGCCACATTTCTCTAAAGAACTCGCCCAGGGCTGCTGAAAGTTGAAAAAGAACCTATCTAGAAGTTTGGGGCTTTTTACCCATGAATCTTCACTTTGCGACTAAACTATTCACAGCAGTGCCAAATTTTTAGGGTCACTGATTGTGGGTGCCAGCGCCCTACAAGCAAACCAAAATTGAAAGCAATGCGACCGCTGACATTACAGCTGGGTCATGTTATAGAGAGGTACGTTGAAATTGAAAGGTCAGCACAAATGGTCAAAATCCGACATTTTCTCACCTTTCTGCCCGTTCGCAGCTTAGAAAATGACAATGACCATCCTCATCTCGTTGGTTAGCTGGACATAGACAAGAGTACCATGAAAAAGAGTCACATTTCTCTAAAGAACTCGCCCAGGGCTGCTGAAAGCTGAAAAAGAACCTATCTAGAAATTTGGGGCTTTTTACCCGTGAATCTTCACTTTGCGACTAAACTATTCACAGCAGTGCCAAATTTTCTGGGTCAATGAATGCGGATGCCAGCGCCCTAAAAGCAAACCAAAAATCAAATCAATACGACCACTTACATTACAGCTGGGTCATGTTATAGAGAGGTACGTTGAAATTAAAAGGTCAGCACAAATGGTCAAAATCCGACATTTTCTCACCTTTCTGCCCGTTCGCAGCTTAGAAAATGACAATGACCATCCTCATCTCGTTGGTTAGCTGGACATAGACAAGAGCACAATGTAAAGGAGTCACATTTCTCTAAAGAACTCGCCCAGGGCTGCTGAAAGCTGAAAAAGAACCCGTCTAGAAGTTTGGGGCTTTTTACCCATGAATCTTTTACTTTGCGACTAAACTATTCACAGCAGTGCCAAATTTTCTGGGTCACTGAATGCGGGTGCCAGCGCCCTACAAGGAAACCAAAAATTAAACCAATGCGACCACTGAAATTACAGCTGGGTCATGTTATAGAGAGGTACGTTGAAATTGAAAGGTCAGCACAAATGGTCAAAATCCGACATTTTCTCACCTTTCTGCCCGTTCGCAGCTCAGAAAATGACAATGACCATCCTCATCTCGTTGTGTAGCTGGACATAGACAAGAGCACCATGAAAAAGAGGCACATTTCTCTAAAGAACTCGCCCAGGGCTGCTGAAAGTTGAAAAAGAACCTATCTAGAAGTTTGGGGCTTTTTACCCGTGAATATTCACTTTGCGACTAAACTATTCACAGCAGTGCCAAATTTTCTGGGTCACTGAATGCGGGTGCTAGCGCCCTACAAGCAAACCAAAAATGAAACCTAAGTGACCGCTAACATTACAGCTGGGTCATGTTATAGAGAGGTACGTTGAAATTGAAAGGTCAGCACAAATGGTCAAAATGCGACATTTTCTCACCTTCCTGCCTGTTCGCAGCTTAGAAAATGACAATGACCATCCTCATCTCGTTGGTTAGCTGGACATAGACAAGAGCACCATGAAAAAGAGCCACATTTCTCTGAAGAACTCACCCAGGGCTGCTGAAAGCTGAAAAAGAACCTATCTAGAAGTTTGGGTTTTTTACCCGTGAATCTTCACTTTGCGACTAAACTATTCACAGCAGTGCCAAATTTTCTGGGTCACTGAATGCGGCTGCCAGCGCCCTACAAGCAAACCAAAAATGAAACCAATGCGACCACTGAAATTACAGCTGGGTCATGTTATAGGGAGGTACGTTGAAATTGAAAGGTCGGCACAAATGGTCAAAATCCGACATTTTCTCACCTTTCTGCCCGTTCGCAGCTCAGAAAATGACAATGACCATCCTCATCTCGTTGTGTAGCTGGACATAGACAAGAGCACCATGAAAAAGAGCCACATTTCTCTAAAGAACTCGCCCAGGCCTGCTGAAAGTTGAAAAAGAACCTATCTAGAAGTTTGGGGCTTTTTACCCATGAATCTTCACTTTGCGACTAAACTATTCACAGCAGTGCCAAATCTTTAGGGTCACTGATTGTGGGTGCCAGCGCCCTACAAGCAAACCAAAAATGAAAGCAATGCGACCGCTGACATTACAGCTGGGTCATGTTATAGAGAGGTACGTTGAAATTGAAAGGTCAGCACAAATGGTCAAAATCCGACATTTTCTCACCTTTCTGCCCGTTCGCAGCTTAGAAAATGACAATGACCATCCTCATCTCGTTGGTTAGCTGGACATAGACAAGAGTACCATGAAAAAGAGTCACATTTCTCTAAAGAACTCGCCCAGGGCTGCTGAAAGCTGAAAAAGAACCTATCTAGAAGTTTGGGGCTTTTTACCCGTGAATCTTCACTTTGCGACTAAACTATTCACAGCAGTGCCAAATTTTCTGGGTCACTGAATGCGGGTGCCAGCGCCCTACAAGCAAACCAAAAATTCAACCAATGCGACCACTGAAATTACAGCTGGGTCATGTTATAGGGAGGTACGTTGAAATTGAAAGGTCGGCACAAATGGTCAAAATCCGACATTTTCTCACCTTTCTGCCCGTTCGCAGCTCAGAAAATGACAATGACCATCCTCATCTCGTTGTGTAGCTGGACATAGACAAGAGCACCATGAAAAAGAGCCACATTTCTCTAAAGAACTCGCCCAGGGCTGCTGAAAGTTGAAAAAGAACCTATCTAGAAGTTTGGGGCTTTTTACCCGTGAATATTCACTTTGCGACTAAACTATTCAAAGCAGTGCCAAATTTTTAGGGTCACTGATTGTGGGTGCCAGCGCCCTACAAGCAAACCAAAAATGAAACCAATGTGACCGCTGACATTACAGCTGGGTCATGTTATAGAGAGGTACGTTGAAATTGAAAGGTCGGCACAAATGGTCAAAATCCGACATTTTCTCACCTTCCTGCCCGTTCGCAGCTTAGAAAATGACAATGACCACCCTCATCTCGTTGGTTAGCTGGACATAGACAAGAGCACCATGAAAAAGAGCCACATTTCTCTAAAGAACTCGCCCAGGGCTGCTGAAAGCTGAAAAAGAACCGATCTAGAAGTTTAGGGTTTTTACCCGTGAATCTTCACTTTGCGACTAAACTATTCACAGCAGTGCCAAATTTTCTGGGTCACTGAATGCGGCTGCCAGCGCCCTACAAGCAAACCAAAAATTAAACCAATGCGACCACTGAAATTACAGCTGGGTCATGTTATAGGGAGGTACGTTGAAATTGAAAGGTCGGCACAAATGGTCAAAATCCGACATTTTCTCACCTTTCTGCCCGTTCGCAGCTCAGAAAATGACAATGACCATCCTCATCTCGTTGTGTAGCTGAACATAGACAAGAGCACCATGAAAAAGAGCCACATTTCTCTAAAGAACTCGCCCAGGGCTGCTGAAAGTTGAAAAAGAACCTATCTAGAAGTTTGGGGCTTTTTACCCATGAATCTTCACTTTGCGACTAAACTATTCACAGCAGTGCCAAATTTTTAGGGTCACTGATTGTGGGTGCCAGCGCCCTACAAGCAAACCAAAATTGAAAGCAATGCGACCGCTGACATTACAGCTGGGTCATGTTATAGAGAGGTACGTTGAAATTGAAAGGTCAGCACAAATGGTCAAAATCCGACATTTTCTCACCTTTCTGCCCGTTCGCAGCTTAGAAAATGACAATGACCATCCTCATCTCGTTGGTTAGCTGGACATAGACAAGAGTACCATGAAAAAGAGTCACATTTCTCTAAAGAACTCGCCCAGGGCTGCTGAAAGCTGAAAAAGAACCTATCTAGAAATTTGGGGCTTTTTACCCGTGAATCTTCACTTTGCGACTAAACTATTCACAGCAGTGCCAAATTTTCTGGGTCAATGAATGCGGATGCCAGCGCCCTAAAAGCAAACCAAAAATCAAATCAATACGACCACTTACATTACAGCTGGGTCATGTTATAGAGAGGTACGTTGAAATTAAAAGGTCAGCACAAATGGTCAAAATCCGACATTTTCTCACCTTTCTGCCCGTTCGCAGCTTAGAAAATGACAATGACCATCCTCATCTCGTTGGTTAGCTGGACATAGACAAGAGCACAATGTAAAGGAGTCACATTTCTCTAAAGAACTCGCCCAGGGCTGCTGAAAGCTGAAAAAGAACCCGTCTAGAAGTTTGGGGCTTTTTACCCATGAATCTTTTACTTTGCGACTAAACTATTCACAGCAGTGCCAAATTTTCTGGGTCACTGAATGCGGGTGCCAGCGCCCTACAAGGAAACCAAAAATTAAACCAATGCGACCACTGAAATTACAGCTGGGTCATGTTATAGAGAGGTACGTTGAAATTGAAAGGTCAGCACAAATGGTCAAAATCCGACATTTTCTCACCTTTCTGCCCGTTCGCAGCTCAGAAAATGACAATGACCATCCTCATCTCGTTGTGTAGCTGGACATAGACAAGAGCACCATGAAAAAGAGCCACATTTCTCTAAAGAACTCGCCCAGGGCTGCTGAAAGTTGAAAAAGAACCTATCTAGAAGTTTGGGGCTTTTTACCCGTGAATATTCACTTTGCGACTAAACTATTCACAGCAGTGCCAAATTTTCTGGGTCACTGAATGCGGGTGCTAGCGCCCTACAAGCAAACCAAAAATGAAACCTAAGTGACCGCTGACATTACAGCTGGGTCATGTTATAGAGAGGTACGTTGAAATTGAAAGGTCAGCACAAATGGTCAAAATGCGACATTTTCTCACCTTCCTGCCTGTTCGCAGCTTAGAAAATGACAATGACCATCCTCATCTCGTTGGTTAGCTGGACATAGACAAGAGCACCATGAAAAAGAGCCACATTTCTCTGAAGAACTCACCCAGGGCTGCTGAAAGCTGAAAAAGAACCTATCTAGAAGTTTGGGTTTTTTACCCGTGAATCTTCACTTTGCGACTAAACTATTCACAGCAGTGCCAAATTTTCTGGGTCACTGAATGCGGCTGCCAGCGCCCTACAAGCAAACCAAAAATGAAACCAATGCGACCACTGAAATTACAGCTGGGTCATGTTATAGGGAGGTACGTTGAAATTGAAAGGTCGGCACAAATGGTCAAAATCCGACATTTTCTCACCTTTCTGCCCGTTCGCAGCTCAGAAAATGACAATGACCATCCTCATCTCGTTGTGTAGCTGGACATAGACAAGAGCACCATGAAAAAGAGCCACATTTCTCTAAAGAACTCGCCCAGGCCTGCTGAAAGTTGAAAAAGAACCTATCTAGAAGTTTGGGGCTTTTTACCCATGAATCTTCACTTTGCGACTAAACTATTCACAGCAGTGCCAAATCTTTAGGGTCACTGATTGTGGGTGCCAGCGCCCTACAAGCAAACCAAAAATGAAAGCAATGCGACCGCTGACATTACAGCTGGGTCATGTTATAGAGAGGTACGTTGAAATTGAAAGGTCAGCACAAATGGTCAAAATCCGACATTTTCTCACCTTTCTGCCCGTTCGCAGCTTAGAAAATGACAATGACCATCCTCATCTCGTTGGTTAGCTGGACATAGACAAGAGTACCATGAAAAAGAGTCACATTTCTCTAAAGAACTCGCCCAGGGCTGCTGAAAGCTGAAAAAGAACCTATCTAGAAGTTTGGGGCTTTTTACCCGTGAATCTTCACTTAGCGACTAAACTATTCACAGCAGTGCCAAATTTTCTGGATCACTGAATGCGGCTGCCAGCGCCCTACAAGCAAACCAAAAATTAAACCAATGCGACCACTGAAATTACAGCTGGGTCATGTTATAGGGAGGTACGTTGAAATTGAAAGGTCGGCACAAATGGTCAAAATCCGACATTTTCTCACCTTTCTGCCCGTTCGCAGCTCAGAAAATGACAATGACCATCCTCATCTCGTTGTGTAGCTGGACATAGACAAGAGCACCATGAAAAAGAGCCACATTTCTCTAAAGAACTCGCCCAGGGCTGCTGAAAGTTGAAAAAGAACCTATCTAGAAGTTTGGGGCTTTTTACCCATGAATCTTCACTTTGCGACTAAACTATTCACAGCAGTGCCAAATTTTTAGGGTCACTGATTGTGGGTGCTAGCGCCCTACAAGCAAACCAAAAATGAAACCAATGTGACCGCTGACATTACAGCTGGGTCATGTTATAGAGAGGTACGTTGAAATTGAAAGGTCAGCACAAATGGTCAAAATCCGACATTTTCTCACCTTCCTGCCCGTTCGCAGCTTAGAAAATGACAATGACCATCCTCATCTCGTTGGTTAGCTGGACATAGACAAGAGCACCATGAAAAAGAGCCACATTTCTCTAAAGAACTCGCCCAGGGCTGCTGAAAGTTGAAAAAGAACCTATCTAGAAGTTTGGGGCTTTTTACCCATGAATCTTCACTTTGCGACTAAACTATTCACAGCAGTGCCAAATTTTTAGGGTCACTGATTGTGGGTGCTAGCGCCCTACAAGCAAACCAAAAATGAAACCAATGTGACCGCTGACATTACAGCTGGGTCATGTTATAGAGAGGTACGTTGAAATTGAAAGGTCAGCACAAATGGTCAAAATCCGACATTTTCTCACCTTCCTGCCCGTTCGCAGCTTAGAAAATGACAATGACCATCCTCATCTCGTTGGTTAGCTGGACATAGACAAGAGCACCATGAAAAAGAGTCACATTTCTCTAAAGAACTCGCCCAGGGCTGCTGAAAGCTGAAAAAGAACCTATCTAGAAGTTTGGGGCTTTTTACCCATGAATCTTCACTTTGCGACTAAACTATTCACAGCAGTGCTAAATTTTTAGGGTCACTGATTGTGGGTGCCAGCGCCCTACAAGCAAACCAAAAATGAAAGCAATGCGACCACTGACATTACAGCTGGATCATGTTATAGAGAGGTACGTTGAAATTGAAAGGTCAGCACAAATGGTCAAAATCCGACATTTTCTCACCTTTCTGCCCGTTCGCAGCTTAGAAAATGACAATGAACATCCTCATCTCGTTGTGTAGCTGGACATAGACAAGAGTACCATGAAAAAGAGTCACATTTCTCTAAAGAATTCGCCCAGGGCTGCTGAAAGCTGAAAAAGAACCTATCTAGAAGTTTGGGGCTTTTTACCCGTGAATCTTCACTTTGCGACTAAACTATTCACAGCAGTGCCAAATTTTCTGGGTCAATGAATGCGGGTGCCAGCGCTCTAAAAGCAAACCAAAAATCAAATCAATACGACCACTTACATTACAGCTGGGTCATGTTATAGAGAGGTACATTGAAATTAAAAGGTCAGCACAAATGGTCAAAATCCGACATTTTCTCACCTTTCTGCCCGTTTGCAGCTCAGAAAATGACAATGACCATCCTCATGTCGTTGTGTAGCTGGACATAGACAAGAGCACCAACAAAAATACCCACATTTCTCTAAAGAACTCGCCCAGGGCTGCTGAAAGCTGAAAAAGAACCTATCTAGAAGTTTGGGGCTTATTACCCGTATATCTTCACTTTGCGACTAAACTATTCACAGCAGTGCCAAATTTTCTAGGTCAATGAATGCGGGTGCCAGCGCCCTAAAAGCAAACCAAAAATCAAATCAATGCGTCCACTGACATTACAGCTGGGTCATGTTATAGAGAGGTACGTTGAAATTGAAAGGTCAGCACAAATGGTCAAAATCCGACATTTTCTCACCTTTCTGCCCGTTCGCAGCTCAGAAAATGACAATGAACATCCTCATCTCGTTGTGTAGCTGGAAATAGAAAATAGCACCATGAAAAAGAGCCACATTTCTCTAAAGAACTCGCCCAGGGCTGCGGAAAGCTGAATAATAACTTATCTCAAAGTTTGGGGCTTTTTACCCGTGAATCTTCACTTTGCAACTAAACTAAGATTTTATAGGTCACTGAATGTGGGTGCCAGCGCCCTACAAGCAAACCAAAAATCAAACCAATGCGACCACTGACATTACAGCTGGCTCATGTTATAGAGAGGTACGTTGAAATTGGAAGGTGAGCACAAATGGTCAAAATCCGATATTTTCTCACCTTTATGCCTGTTCGCAGCTCGGAAATTTACAAATACAATCCTCATCTCGTTTTGTAGCTGGACATAGACAAGAGCACCAAAAAAAACAGTCACATATCTCTTAAGAACTCGCCCAGGCCTGCTGAAAGCTGAATAATAACCTATCTCCAAGTTTAGGGCTTGGTACCCGTGAATCTTCACTTTGCGACTAAACTATTCACAGCAGTGCCAAATTTTCTGGGTCACTGAATGTGGGTGCCAGCGCCCTACAAGCAAACCAAAAATCAAACCAATGCGACCACTGACATTACAGCTGGCTCATGTCATAGAAAGGTACGTTGAAATTCAAAGTTGAGACCAAATGGTCAAAATCCGACGTTTTCTCCCCTTTCTGCCCGTTCGCAGCTCAGAAAATGACAATGACCACCCTCATCTCGTTGTGTAGCTGGACATAGACAAGGGCTCCCAGAAAAAGACCCACATATCTCTAAAGAACTCGCCCAGGGCTGCTGATAGATGAATAATAACCTATCTCAGAGTTTGGGGCTTTTACCCGTAAATCTTCACTTTGCGACTAAACTTTTCACAGCAGTGCCTAATTTTATGGGTGACTGAATTTGGGTGCCAGCGCCCTACAAGCAAACCAAAAATTCAACCAATGCGACCACTGACATTACAGCTGGCTCATGTTATAGAGAGGTACGTTGAAATTGGAAGGTGAGCACAAATGGTCAAAATCCGACATTTTCTCACCTTTCTGCCCGTTCACAGCTCACAAAATGAAAATGACCATCCTCATCTGGTTGTGTAGCTGGACATAGGCAAGGGCAACAAGACAAACAGTCACATTTCTCTAAAGAACCCGCCCAGGGCTGCTGAAAGCTGAATAATAACCTATCTCCAAGTTTAGGGCTTCGTACCCATGAATCTTCACGTTGCGACTAAACTATTCACAGCAGTGCCAAAATTTCTGGGTCACTGAATGTGGGTGCCAGCGCCCGACAAGCAAACCAAAAATCAAACCGATGCGACCACTGACATTACAGCTGGCTCATGTTATAGAGAGGTACGTTGAAATTGGAAGGTGAGCATAAATGGTCAAAATCCGACATTTTCTCACCTTTATGACTGTTCTCAGCTCAGAAATTGACAAAGACAATACTCATCTCGTTGTGTAGCTGGACATAGACAAGGGCACCAAGAAAAACAGTCACATTTCTCTAAAGAACTCGCCCAGAGCTGCTGAAAGCTAAATAATAACCTATCTCAAAGTTTGGGGCTTTTTACCCGTGAATCTTCCCTTTGCGACTAAACTATTCACAGCAGTGCAAAATTTAATGGGTCACTGAATGTGGGTGCCAGCGCCCTACACGCAAACCAAAAATCAAACCAATGCGACCACTGACATTACAGCTGGCTCATGTTATAGAGAGGTACGTTGAAATTGGAAGGTGAGCACAAATGGTCAAAATCCGACATTTTCTCACCTTCATGCCTGTTCGAAGCTCAGAAATTGACAAAGACAGTCCTTATCCCGTTGTGTAGCTGGACATAGACAAGGGCACCAAGAAAAACAGTCACATTTCTCTAAAGAACTCGTCCAGGGCTGCTGAAAGCTGAATAATAACCTATCTCCAAATTTAGGGTTCGGTACCCGTGAATCTTCACTTTGCGACTAACCAATTCACAGCAGTGCCAATATTTCTGGGTCACTGAATGTGGGTGCTAGCGCCCTACAACCAAACCAAAAATCAAACCAATGCGACCACTGATATTACAGCTGGCTCATGTTATAGAGAGGTACATTGAAATTGGAAGGTGAGCACAGATGGTCAAAATCCGACATTTTCTCACCTTTCTGCCCGTTCGCAGCTCAGAAATTGACAATGACAATCCTCAGCTCGTTGTGTAGCTGGACATATACAAGGGCACCAAGAAAAAGAGCCACATTTCTCTAAAGAACTCGCCCAGGGCTGCTGATAGATGAATAATAACCTATCTCCAAGTTTGGGGCTTTTTACTCGTGAATCTTCACTTTGCGACTAAACTATTCACAGCAGTGCCACATTTTCTGGGTCACGGAATGTGGGTGCCAGCGCCCTACACGCAAACCAAAAATCAAACCGATGCGACCACTGACATTAAAGCTGGCTCATGTTATAGAGAGGTACGTTGAAATTGGAAGGTGAGACCAACTGGTCAAAATCCGACATTTTCTCACCTTTATTCCTGTTCGCAGCTCACAAATTGACAAAGACAATCATCATCTCGTTGTGTAGCTGGACATAGACAAGGGCACCCAGAAAAAGACCCACATTTCTCTAAAGAACTCGCCCAGGGCTGCTGAAAGCTGAATAATAACCTATGTCCAAGTTTAGAGCTTTGTACCCGTGAATCTTCACTTTGCGACTAAACTATTCACAGCAGTGCAAAAATTTATGGGTCACTGAATGTGGGGGCCAGCGTCCTACAAGCAAACCAAAAATCAAACCAATGCGACCTCTGACATTAACCTTTTCAGTGCGACGGGCGACTTTAGTCGCCCAAAATGAGTATGTGTGTACAAATAAATTCGTATCTCCACTTCTACACACAGGAGAGTTACAAACGACCACTCTACGTGTTCAGGAAGACCTTGGCTATCGACTCATCACATCGTTTTGTGTCCGTGAGGATAGATATCGCCAGGGCGAAGCTTGAAGCGCGTGCGCTCGGACAAACAATTGTCGCCCGTAGAAAACATGACGTATGCGCATCGCGGGTTTCTCTATTTCTTTCGCGGCAACCCATGCATATTCTCTTCACAGCTGTCTGCCTGGCCATGATATCTTTCCAGAGAGCCATCGTTTGTAAAGATCCGTGGATATACAGCTTAGCTACGAAAAATTTGAGTTCAGCTCAACTCAGAAAATTTTGAATTTTTCTGACCCCCTTGGCACTGAAAGGGTTAAAGCTGGCTCATGTTATAGAGAGGTACGTTGAAATTGGAAGGTGAGACCAACTGGTCAAAATCCGACATTTTCTCACCTTCACGCCTGTTCGCAGCTCCCAAAATGAAAATGACCATCCTCATCTCGTTGTGTAGCTGGACATAGACAAGTGCACAAAGAAAAACAGTCACATTTCTCAAAAGAACTCGCCCAGGGCTGCTGAAAGCTGAAAAATAACCTATCCAAGTTTAGGGCTTGGTACCCTTTGTTGAATTCGAAAAAGGACGGCTGACGACACATTATCCAGACATTACAACCGGAACAGGTAGGTTGGGGGAACGACATTTATTATAGACGACGAGACAAGATGAACGAAACGACTACATCGAAGAGTGAGAAAAGAGAGCAGGTCTGAACGGCAAGATAAAGGGCCTGGGTAGCTATGGCAAATATGGGCGCGCAAGTAGCTACCCAGGCCAATGGAACAAAAGGAGACAAAAGGTGAGTACGCAAGTGCATGCAGGCCAGCTAGAAAAGGTACGGGAGGAGGTACCTAACATACCACCCCTCCATGAAAAAAAATCCCGTGTCCTCGCGGAGAGAAAAAAGAGAGAAAAAGATTTTAAAAAAATGACTAAGGAGAAAAAAACACACACACAACGCACGGGCCTCACAAAAGTGTGTACTAAAAAATGCACTACAGATCATTACAACCGTCAACGTTCCTGTACTACTCATACTATAGTGTGTACATTGCCAATAACAACGGGCCCAAACGCCCCTTCAAAACATGGCACAAAAAATAACTATTGGAGTTCGACGAGGGACTTGAATTGTATTCTGATGACTAGTATTTTGCACGGCTAATAGAGCCTAGTTACACTTTAATATACGACATAAATAAGAGAGCGTGGCTCACCATGATCGGACCCCTAGTATTAATGAAGGACACCCGCGCGCACACACACTACAAAAAATTCACGAAAATAAATTTGACGAAGAAGGAACGCATACAAAAAAGAGAAAGAGAGAAAGGTAGCTGACCTGCATGGCTTGAACGACACGAGGTTGACATCGACGAGACGAGGTTGGCGTAGGAGAGACGAGGTTGATAGAAACAAGACGAAGTTGGCGTAGGAGAGACGAGACTGACATGGACGAGACGAGGTTGACATAGACGAGACGAATGGCGGTTGAGGACGACTGGGCATGGGATGATCTCAGGGTCGTGGGTCGATCAAGAATCGGGCGCCAATGTTGAAACGGGAAAAGGACGACTGACGACACATTATCCAGACATTACAACCGGAACAGGTAGGTTGGGGGAACTTTATTATAGACGACGAGACAAAACGAACGAAACAACTACATCGAAGAGTGAGAAAAGAGAGCAAGTCTGAACGGCAAGATAAAGGGCCTGGGTAGCTATGGCAAATATGGGCGCGCAAGTAGCTACCCAGGCTTATGGAACAAAAGGAGACAAAAGGTGAGTGCGCAAGTGCATGCAGGCCAGCTAGAAAAGGTACGCGAGGAGGTACCTAACACCTTGAATCTTCACTTTGCGACTAAACTATTCACAGCAGTGCCAAAATTTCTGGGTCACTGAATGTGGGTGCCAGCGCCCTACAAGCAGACCAAAAATCAAACCAATGGGACCACTGACATTACAGCTGGCTCATGTTATAAAGAGGTAGGTTGAAATTGGAAAGTGAGACCAACTGGTCAAAATCCGACATTTTCTCACCTTTATGCCTGTTCGCAGCTCAGAAATTGACAAAGACAATCCTCATCTCGTTGTCTAGCTGGACATAGACAAGGGCACCCAGAAAAAGACCCGCATTTCTCTAAACAACTCGCCCAGGGCTGCTGAAAGCTGAATAATTACCTATCTCCAAGTTTGGGGCTTTTTACCAGTGAATCTTCACTTTGTGACTAATCTATTCACAGCAGTGCCAAAATTTCTGGGTCACTGAATGTGGGTGTCAGCGCCCTACAAGCAAACCAAAAATCAAACCAATGCGACCACTGACATTACAGCTGGCTCATGTTATAGAGGGGTACGTTGAAATTCAAAGTTGAGCCCAAATGGTCAAAATCCGACATTTTCTCACCTTTATGCCCGTTCGCAGCTCAGAAAATGACAATGACCATCCTCATCTCGTTGTGTAGCTGGACATAGACAAGGGCACCAAGAAAAAGAGCCACGTTTCTCTAAAGAACTCGCCCAGGGCTGCTGATAGCTGAATAATAACCTATCTCCAAGTTTAGGACTTGCTACCCGTGAATCTTCACTTTGCGACTAAACTATTCACAGCAGTGCCAAAATTTCTCGGTCACTGAATGTGGGTGCCAGCGCCCTACAAACAAACCAAAAATCAAACCAATGCGACCACTGACATTACAGCTGGCTCATGTGATAGAGAGGCACGTTGAAATTCAAAGGTGAGCACAAATGGTCAAAATCCGACATTTTCTCAACTTTCTGCCCGTTCAAAGCTCAGAAATTGACAAAGACTATCCTCATCTCGTTGTGTAGCTGGACACGGACAAGGGCACCAAGAAAAAGAGCCACATTTCTCTAAAGAACTCGCCCAGGGCTGCTGATAGCTATATAATAACCTATCTGAAAGTTTGGGGCTTTTTACCCGTGAATCTTCACTTTCCGGCTAACATATTCACAGCAGTGCCAAATTTTCTGGGTCACTGAATGTGGCTGCCAGCGCCCTACAAGCAAACCAAAAATCAAATCAATGCGACCACTCATATTACAGCTGGGTCATGTTATAGAGAGGTACGTTGAAATTCAAAGGTGAGCACAAATGGTCAAAATCCAACATTTTCTCACCTTTATGCCCGTTCTCAGCTCAGAAATTGATAAAGACAATCCTCATCTCGTTGTGTAGCTGGACATAGACAAGGGCACCCAGAAAAACAGTCACATATCTCTAAAGAACTCGCCCAGGGCTGCTGAAAGCTGAATAATAACCTATCTCCAAGTTTGAGGCTTTTACCCGTTAATCTTCACTTTGCGACTAAACTATTCACAGCAGTGCCAAATTTTCTGGGTCACTGAATGGGGGTGCCAGCGCCCTACAAGCAAACCAAAAATCAAACCAATGCGACCACTGACATTACAGCTGGCTCATGTTATAGAGAGGTACGTTGAAATTCAAAGATGAGCACAAATGGTCAAAATCCGACATTTTCTCACCTTTCTGCCCGTTCGCAGCTCAGAAAATGACAATGACCATCCTCATCTCGTTGTGTAGCTGGACATAGACAAGGGCACCAAGAAAAACAGTCACATATCTCTAAAGAACTCGCCCAGGGCTGTTGGAAGCTGAATAATAACCTATCTCCAAGTTTAGGGCTTGGTACCCGTGAATCTTCACTTTGCGACTAAACTGTTCACAGCAGTGCCAAATTTTCTGGGTCACTGAATTTGGGTGCCAGCGCCCTACTTGTACAAGCAATCCAAAAATCAAACCAATGCGACCACTGACATTACAGCTGGGTCATGTTATAGAGAGGTACGTTGAAATTCAAAGATGAGCACAAATGGTCAAAATCCGACATTTTCTCAACTTTCTGCCCGTTCGCAGCTCACAAAATGAAAATGACCATCCTCATCTCGTTGTGTAGCTGGACATAGACAAGGGCACCAAGAAAAACAGTCACATATCTCTAAAGAACTCGCCCAGGGCTGCTGCAAGCTGAATAATAACCTATCTCCAAGTTTAGGGCTTGGTACCCGTGAATCTTCACTTTGCAACCAAACTGTTCACAGCAGTGCCAAATTTTCTGGGTCACTGAATGAGGATGCCAGCGCCCTACAAGCAAACCAAAAATCAAATCAACTATCAGGTCTATAATCTATTTATCGTATACCAGGTATACTCCACGCAAGGTTTCTCTTCATATGCGACATATCCTTTCAATTTTAGTAATAATATAACCTATACCACATTGTACGGCATTGCAGGATCAAGGCCATTGTTTACACTAGGTTCAGCATCGGTAGCACAGTGGCTGGGTTGCAGGGAAGAGTGCCTGACATTCACATGGTCGTGGGTTGAATCCCCTCTTGTGTACATCTGCTTTGTTGAAATTTTTCTTTTTCTAAGTTGAAGAGACAATGTATGTGTCCAAGAGGTTCTAAGCAGTCAACTATTAACAGTCAAGTATAACTGCGTATTTGACTAAGCAGTCCAATATGCGATATACCGGTATTTGACCTCTTAGGTATCAGGTAAATCAGTGGGGTCAAATACTAAGAATGCGATAATGATTGTTACTGTGTAATAAAATTGATATTAGCGGCATGCCCAGTGCTGTACTTGCATGGCTATTCTTCGACCTCCCATTTCTCCCAAGTCCGAGTCGATAAGGAGCAGACGGAAAATATCTCTCTCACCTTGAACGGTTGTGGCAGTGTAACGTAGAAATAATTGTCAGCTGCTGCATTCCCTTCGTAGCTAAGCTATTTACGGACCATGTGCGCCGCTTGCTACAAACTGCTACAAACTATCCTGCTCTGACAATATCGTTCTAATCCCATAGAAGTTAGATTCAGAGGCAAATAGTAAGATTGTGCAAATATTCTAACTTGCGTTACGGGAACAACACGTGTTGTGTAGATACACAGGATGATCTAGTCTGGTTGGAGACATAACACACAACGACAATTATAGTGATTGCAGGCATCGCCTCTACTCCCTCTTCCACAGTCAGTCTGTGGGAGATTTCTGCATCAGGACGATCTGCATATCCTGACTGTATGGTAGACTGTCTGTGTAGTGTAGGCTAGCTAGCTGTGCAACGCGGGAATACCATCATCATGATCATGCATGATGCAGCACGGGAAGGTTTTGCGCGCCAGTGTGTTTCCTTGCTGCCACTGACTCTGTACTGAGTCTGTGAGTTCTGCGAGGTCAGCTCGCTTGGCCAGATCATGTAGATGTGGATCTTCTCCAGGCATTGGTAGTTCTACTCGCAGCGCTATCTAGTGTAGATCTACACAATGCCCATGGCATCCGGTAGACAACTGAGTTCTGCAAAGACCGGAAGTGTGTTTGGCCACCATTGGCATAGATCTACCATCACTGACAGGTAACAAGTCATGTACATGTACGTACATAGTCATTACCATTATTTTACTGACGGTGATCTCCTGCGCGCGTCAAAAGAAACGCTTCCGCAGTGCAGTGATCATGGTGATCGCCGTGCACGTGACGTGGCCAATGGCAATGGTGACCTGGTGACTGGGTCTGGGGTCTGAACAGAAGTGAAGCACTGAAGGAAAATACCAGCGAGCGCAGCTACAGTACTAACACAGTGTCAGTACATAATCATTATCATTCGAGGCGGAGGGGGGGGGGGGGGGGGGGTTACAGCGTGCATCTAGCTGCTGGTCCAGTAAGACCTAAGATAGCATAGCCCAGGCTACGTGTATGGCTAGCGAAATGCTGCGTAGGCGCGTAGCACTCTGTACATGTGATGATCCGACCAAACAGGTACAAAGATGCCTCCCCCCCCCCCCCCCAACAAACACCCTTCCTCCACTTGGCGCGTCCAGTGCAGTGTGAGTCATTAATTTGTATAGTCTTCAGTCGGCAACCTACCAAGTCACATGCACATGCATGTGTGGATGGATGCACGCACGCACCCAAGAATGCGCACACACATACACACATACACACATACACACACACACACACACACACACACCATTTGACCATTTTGACCATTTGACGCCCTTCGCCAGAGGCGATGATAGCGATGCTACAGCAGAAGTCATAGCAGCTTGTGCTGGGATTGACCATTCAACAGCTTGCAACGCTGCACACACGTACACACACAAACACACACACACACACACACACACACAAACACACACACACACACACACACACACACAGAAAAGCCCAGGATAAGAAAGGTGAATCCACTCTAATGCACAGGTAATCAGTGAACTATGTGGATGTTTACTCCTATGGCTCCTCTCATGAAAGCCATCCAGCATAAGCAGAACTCGGGACTCAGCATCCAGCATCAATATGAGGATGCAAACAATAATGATAATACAAATGAGCAGTGTACGGAAGTCTAAGCCAATGCTAGATGTGAATGTGTGAGATATTAAGACTTAGTTAAAATAATGTAGAACTGAATTTTCTCCAAACTGGCAGCATGCTGAATACCTCATCTAAAATCGACCTACACGTATTTAATTGAGGGAATGAAAAGAGGAAGGTGAAAAATACAGCACGGATATGATACATGAACACGGTCGGGACAAACTGCGTCCTCATAAATAACCAGGCTTGAATCAAAGAATGCTCAATATATCAATAATATTGTTATCAAGACAGAAATGAGTGAACGTTTGTGTTCGAGCTTTTTACCCGTGAATGTTCATTTTGCGGCTAAACTATTCACAGCAGTGCCAAATTTTCTAGGTCAC